>NC_135420.1:16658282-16890782 GCF_051991245.1 Festucalex cinctus
AAATGCCTTACTATACATGGTCGTTTGAAAAAAACAAAACAAAACAAAAACGCCTTACTATACATGGTCATTTAAAAAAAAAAAAAAAAAAAAAAACGCCTTACTATACATGGTCGTTTAAAAAAAAAAAAAAAAGGCTTATTATATCCATGGTCATTTATTTTTAGAGTCTTTGGTGGGACCCGGACGGGGATTGAACCCACAACCTCCCAGTCTCATGGTGGACACTCTACCACTTGACCACTGAGCTGGTCTTTGAAAAAACAAAAAAACAAAAAAAAAAGCCTGACTATACATGGTCAGTTTAAAAAAAAAAAAAAAAAAAAAAAAAAAGGCCTTACTATACATGGTCGTTTGAAAAAAAAGCACAAAAAAAAACAAACGCCTTACTATACATGGTCATTTAAAAAAAAAAAAAACGCCATACTATGGTCGTTTAAAAAAAACAAAAAAAAACGCCTTAGTATACATGGTCGTTTTAAAAAAAAAAAAAAAACGGCATACTATACATGGTCGTTTTTAAAAACAACAACAACAAAAAAAAACGGCGTACTATACATGGTCGTTTAAAAAAAAAAAAAAACGCCTTAGTATACATGGTCGTTTTTTTTTTTTTAAAAACAAAAAAAAAACGCCATACTATACATGGTCGTTTTTTAAAAAAAAAAACACCATACTTTACATGGTCATTTGGAAAAAAAAAAAAAATGCCTTACTATACATGGTCATTTAAAAACAAAAAAAAACAAAAAAAAACCGCCTTAGTATACATGGTCGTTTTTTTGTTTTTTTTTAAACGGCATACTATAGTATGCCGTTTAAAAAGAACAAAAAAAAAAAAAAAACGGCGTACTATACATGGTCATTTAAAAAAACACACAAAAAAAAAAACGTCTTACTATACATGGTCGTTTAAAAAAAAAAAAAAACGCCTTAGTATACATGGTCGATTTTTTTTGTTTTTTTTAAACGGCATACTATACATGGTCGTTTTTAAAAAGAACAAAAACAAAAAAAAAAACGCCGTACTATACATGGTCATTTAAAAAAAAAAACACAAAAAAAAAACGTCTTACTGTACATGGTCGTTTGAAAAAAAAGCACAAAAAAAAACAAACGGCTTACTATACATGGTCATTTAAAAAAAAAAAAAAAACGCCATAGTATATACATGGTCGTTTTTAAAAAAAAATTTAAAAAAAAAGGCTATACTATACATTGTGCGTTCTTTTTAAAAAAAAAAATAAAAAATGGCGTGCTATACATGGTCATTTAAAAAAAAAAAAAAAAAAAAAAAAAAAACGCCTTAGTATACATGCTTATTTTTTCAAAAAAACACCATACTTTACATGGTCGTTTGGAAAAAAAATAAATAAATGCCTTACTATACATGGTCGTTTGAAAAAAAAAAGCAAAAAAAACAAAAACGCCTTACTATACATGGTCGTTTAAAAAAAATAAAAATGCCATACTATACATGGCCGTTTAAAAAAAACAAAAAAAAAAACAAAAACGCCTGAGTATACATGGTCGTTTAAAAAAAAAAAAAAAGGCTTATTATATCCATGGTCATTTATTTTTAGAGTCTTTGGTGTGACCAGGACGGGGATTGAACCCACAACCTCCCAGTCTCATGGTGGACACTCTACCACTTGACCACTGAGCTGGTCTTTGAAAAAACAAAAAAACAAAAAAAAAGCCTGACTATACATGGTCAGTTTTAAAAAAATAAAATAAAAAAAAAAGGCCTTACTATACATGGTCGTTTGAAAAAAAAGCACAAAAAAAACAAACGGCTTACTATACATGGTCATTTAAAAAAAAAAAAAAAACGCCATAGTATATACATGGTCGTTTTTAAAAAAAAAATTTAAAAAAAAGGCTATACTATACATTGTGCGTTCTTTTTAAAAAAAAAAATAAAAAATGGCGTGCTATACATGGTAATTTAAAAAAAAAAAAAAAAAAAAAAAACGCCTTAGTATACATGCTTATTTTTTCAAAAAAACACCATACTTTACATGGTCGTTTGGAAAAAAAATAAATAAATGCCTTACTATACATGGTCGTTTGAAAAAAAAAAGCAAAAAAAAAAAACGCCTTACTATACATGGTCGTTTAAAAACAAAAAAAAACAAAAAACAAAAAATGCCTTAGTATACATGGTCGTTTAAAAAAAAAAAAAAAAAAAAAAACGGCGTACTATACATGGTCAATTAAAAAAAAAACAAAAAAAAAAAACGCCTTAGTATACATGGTCATTTTTTATAAAAAAAAAACCCCACCATACTTTACATGGTCGTTTGGAAAAAAAAAATAAAAAAAAATGCCATACTATACATGGTCGTTTAAAAAAACAAAAAAAAACAAAAAAATCGCCTGAGTATACATGGTCGTTTTTTAAAAAAAAACAAAAAAAAAACGCCATACTATACATGGTCGTTTTTAAAAAAAAACACCATACTTTACATGGTCATTTGGAAAAAAAAAAAATGCCTTACTATACATGGTCGTTTGAAAAAAACAAAACAAAAACAAAAAAAAAACGCCTTACTATACATGGTCGTTTAAAAAAAAAAAAAAAAGGCTTATTATATCCATGGTCATTTATTTTAAGAGTCTTTGGTGGGACCCGGACGGGGATTGAACCCACAACCTCCCAGTCTCATGGTGGACACTCTACCACTTGACCACTGAGCTGGTCTTTGAAAAAACAAAAAAAGAAAAAAAAAAGGCCTTACTATACATGGTCATTTAAAAAAAAAAAAAAAACGCCATACTATGGTCGTTTAAAAAAAAAAAAAAAAACGCCTTAGTATACATGGTCGTTTTAAAAAAAAAAAAAAAAACGGCATACTATACATGGTCGTTTTTAAAAACAACAACAACAAAAAAAAACGGCGTACTATACATGGTCGTTTAAAAAAAAAAAAAAAACGCCTTAGTATACATGGTCGTTTTTATTTAAAAAAAAAAAAAAAAAAACGCCATACTATACATGGTCGTTTTTAAAAAAAAAAAACACCATACTTTACATGGTCATTTGGAAAAAAAAAAAAAATGCCTTACTATACATGGTCATTTAAAAACAAAAAAAAACAAAAAAAAACCGCCTTAGTATACATGGTCGTTTTTTTGTTTTTTTTTAAACGGCATACTATACATGGTCGTTTTTAAAAAGAACAAAAAAAAAAAAAAAACGGCGTACTATACATGGTCATTTAAAAAAAAACACACAAAAAAAAAACGTCTTACTATACATGGTCGTTTTAAAAAAAAAAAAAAACGCCTTAGTATACATGGTCGTTTTTTTTTTTTTTTTTTTAAACGGCATACTATACATGGTCGTTTTTAAAAAGAACAAAAACAAAAAAAAAAACGCCGTACGATACATGGTCGTTTAAAAAAAAAAAAAACGCCTTAGTATACATGGTCATTTTTTATATAAAAAAAAAAAACACCATACTTTACATGGTCGTTTGGAAAAAAAATAAAAATAAAATGCCTTACTATACATGGTCTTTTGAAAAAAAAAAAAAAAAAAAAAGTCTTACTATACATGGTCGTTTAAAAAAAAAAAATTTTTTTTAAATGCTATTTATTTTTTAGAGTCTTTGATGTGACCCGACCCGGGATTGAACCCACAACCTCCCAGTCTCAGGGTAGACACTGTACCACTTGACCACTGAGCTGGTCTTTGAAAAAAGCAAAAAAAAAAACAAACGCCTTACTATACATGGTCATTTAAAAAAAAAAAAAAAAAAAACGCCATACTATGGTCGTTTAAAAAAAAAAAAAAAACGCCTTAGTATACATGGTCGTTTAAAAAAAAAAAAAAAACGGCATACTATACATGGTCGTTTTTAAAAAGAACAAAAAAAAAAAAAAATCGGCGTACTATACATGGTCATTTAAAAAACAAAAAACAAAAAAAAAACGTCTTACTATACATGGTCGTTTTAAAAAAAAAATGTTTTTTAAATTGCCATTCATTTTTAGAGTGTTTGGTGTGACCCGGATTGAACCCACAACCTCCCAGTCTCAGAGTAGACACTCTACCACTTGACCACTGAGCTGGTCTTTGAAAAAACAAAAAAACAAAAAAAAAAGCCTGACTATACATGGTCAGTTAAAAAAAAAAAGAAAAAAAAAAGAAAAAAAAAAGAAAAAAAAAAGGCCTTACTATACATGGTCGTTTTTAAAAAAACAAACAAAAAAAAACGGCATACTATACATGATCGTTTTTAAAAAGAACAAAAAAAAAAAAAAAAAGAACGGCGTACTATACATGGTCATTTAAAAAAAAAAAAAAACGCCTTAGTATACATGGTCGTTTTAAAAAAAACAAAAAAAAAACGGCATACTATACATGGTCGTTTTTAAAAAGAACAAAAACAAACAAAAAAACGCCGTACTATACATGGTCGTTTAAAAAAAAAAAAAAAAACGCCTTAGTATACATGGTCATTTTTTTTATTAAAAAAAAAACCACACCATACTTTACATGGTCGTTTTTAAAGAAATTTAAAAAAAAAAAATGCTATTTATTTTTAGAGTCTTTGGTGTGACCCAGCCAGGGATTGAACCCACAACCTCCCAGTCTCAGGGTAGACACTCTACCACTTGACCACTGAGCTGGTCTTTGAAAAAACAAAAAAACAAAAAGAAAAGCCTGACTATACATGGTCAGTTTAAAAAAAAAAAAAAAAAAAATAAAAAAAAAAAAAATAGGCCTTACTATACATGGTCGTTTGAAAAAAAAGCAAAAAAAACAAAAACGCCTTACTATACATGGTCGTTTAAAAAAAAAAAAAATGCCATACTATACATGGCCGTTTAAAAAAAAAAACAAAAACAAAAAAAACGCCTGAGTATACATGGTCGTTTAAAAACAAAAAAAAACAAAAAACAAAAAATGCCTTAGTATACATGGTCGTTTTAAAAAAAAAACAAAAAAAAAAAAACGGCGTACTATACATGGTCAATTAAAAAAATAAAAAAATAAAAAAACGCCTTAGTATACATGGTCATTTTTTATAAAAAAAAAAAAAACACCATACTTTACATGGTCGTTTAAAAAAAAAAAAAAAAAAAAAAATGCCATACTATACATGGTCGTTTAAAAAAACAAAAAAAAAAAAAAAAAAACGCCTGAGTATACATGGTCGTTTTTAAAAAAAACAAAACAAAAAAAACGGCATACTATACATGGTCGTTTTTAAAAAAAAACACCATACTTTACATGGTCATTTGGAAAGAAAAAAAAAATGCCTTACTATACATGGTCGTTTGAAAAAAACAAAACAAAAAAAAAAACGCCTTACTATACATGGTCATTTAAAAAAAACAAACAAAAAAAAACGCCTTACTATACATGGTCGTTTAAAAAAAAAAAAAAAGGCTTATTATATCCATGGTCATTTATTTTTAGAGTCTTTGGTGGGACCCGGACGGGGATTGAACCCACAACCTCCCAGTCTCATGGTGGACACTCTACCACTTGACCACTGAGCTGATCTTTGAAAAAAACAAAAAAACAAAAAAAAAAGCCTGACTATACATGGTCAGTTTTAAAAAAAAAAAAAAAAAAAGGAAAAAAAAAAGGCCTTAGTATACATGGTCGTTTGAAAAAAAAGCACAAAAAAAACAAACGCCTTACTATACATGGTCATTTAAAAAAAAAAAAAACGCCATACTATGGTCGTTAAAAAAAAAAAAAAAAAAAAACGCCTTAGTATACATGGTCGTTTAAAAAAACAAAAAAAACGGCATACTATACATGGTCGTTTTTAAAAACAACAACAACAAAAAAAAAACGGCGTACTATACATGGTCGTTTAAAAAAAAACAAAAAATGCCTTAGTATACATGGTCGTTTAAAAAAAAAACAAAAAAAAAAAAAACGCCATACTATACATGGTCGTTTTTAAAAAAAAAAAACACCATACTTTACATGGTCATTTTGAAAAAAAAAAAAAAAAGCCTTACTATACATGGTCATTTAAAAACAAAAAACAAACAAAAAAAAAACGCCTTAGTATACATGGTCGTTTTTTTGTTTTTTTTTTAAACGGCATACTATACATGGTCGTTTTTAAAAAGAACAAAAAAAAAAAAAAAACGGCGTACTATACATGGTCATTTAAAAAAAAAAAACACAAAAAAAAAACGTCTTACTATACATGGTCGTTTTAAAAAAAAAATGTTTTTTAAAAAGCCGTTTATTTTTAGAGTCTTTGGTGTGACCCGGCCGGGGATTGAACCCACAACCTCCCAGTCTCAGGGTAGACACTCTACCACTTGACCACTGAGCTGGTCTTTGAAAAAGCAAAAAAACAAAAGAAAAAGCCTGACTATACATGGTCAGTTAAAAAAAAAAAAAAGAAAAAAAAAGGCCTTACTATACATGGTCGTTTTTAAAAAAACAAACAAAAAAAACGGCATACTATACATGGTCGTTTTTAAAAAGAACAAAAACAAAAAAAAAAACGCCGTACTATACATGGTCGTTTAAAAAAAAAAAAAAAAAACGCCTTAGTATACATGGTCATTTTTTATATAAAAAAAAAAAAACACCATACTTTACATGGTCGTTTGGAAAAAAAAATAAAATAAAATGCCTTACTATACATGGTCTTTTGAAAAAAAAAAAAATAATAAAAAAGTCTTACTATACATGGTCGTTTTAAAAAAAATAATTTATTTTAAATGCCATTTATTTTTTAGAGTCTTTGGTGTGACCCGACCGGGGATTGAACCCACAACCTCCCAGTCTCAGGGTAGACACTCTACCACTTGACCACTGAGCTGGTCTTTGAAAAAACAAAAAAACAAAAAAAAAAGCCTGACTATACATGGTCAGTTTTTAAAAAAAAAAGAAAAGAAAAAAGAAAAAAAAAGGCCTTACTATACATGGTCATTTAAAAAAAAAAAAAAAACGCCATACTATGGTCGTTTAAAAAAAAAAAAAAAACGCCTTAGTATACATGGTCGTTTTAAAAAAAAAAAAAAAAAACGGCATACTATACATGGTCGTTTTTAAAAAGAAAAAAAACAAAAAAAAAACGGCATACTATACATGGTCGTTTTTAAAGAATTTTTTTTTTTTTAAATCCCATTTATTTTTAAAGTCTTTGGTGTGATCCAGCCGGGGATTGAACCCACAACCTTCCAGTCTCAGGGTAGACACTCTACCACTTGACCACTGAGCTGGTGTTTGAAAAAACAAAAAAACAAAAAAAAGCCTGACTATACATGGTCAGTTTTAAAAAAAAAAAGAAAAAAAAAAGAAAAAAAAAAGGCCTTACTATACATGGTCGTTTTTAAAAAAAAAAACAACAACAAAACCCGGCATACTATACATGATCGTTTTTAAAAAGAACAAAAACAAAAAAAAGAACGGCGTACTATACATGGTCATTTAAAAAAAAAAAAAAAACGCCTTAGTGTACATGGTCGTTTTTAAAAAAAAAAAAAAAAAACGGCATACTATACATGGTCGTTTTTAAAAAGAACATTAAAACAAAACAAAAAACGCCGTACTATACATGGTCGTTTATAAAAAAAAAAAAACGCCTTAGTATACATGGTCATTTTTTATAAAAAAAAAAAAAAAAAACACCATACTTTACATGGTCGTTTGGAAAAAAAAAATAAAATAAAATGCCTTACTATACATGGTCTTTTGAAAAAAAAAAAAAAAAAAAAAAAAGTCTTACTATACATGATCGTTTAAAAAAAAAAAAAATTTTTTAAATGCCATTTATTTTTTAGAGTCTTTGGTGTGACCCGACCGGGGATTGAACCCACAACCTCCCAGTCTCAGGGTAGACACTGTACCACTTGACCACTGAGCTGGTCTTTGGAAAAAAAAAGAAAAAAAAAAAAAAAAAAAAAAAGGCCTTACTATACATGGTCGTTTTTAAAAAAAACAACAACAACAAAACCCGGCATACTATACATGATCGTTTTTAAAAAGAACAAAAACAAAAAAAAGAACGGCGTACTATACATGGTCATTTAAAAAAAAAAAAAAAAAACGCCTTAGTATACATGGTCGTTTTTAAAAAAAAAAACAAAAAACGGCATACTATACATGGTCGTTTTTAAAAAAAAAAAAAAAAACGGCATACTATACATGGTCGTTTTTAAAAAGAACATTAAAACAAAACAAAAAACGCCGTACTATACATGGTCGTTTATAAAAAAAAAAAAAAAAAAAAAAAAAAAAAAAAAACGCCTTAGTATACATGGTCATTTTTTATAAAAAAAAAAAAAAAAAACACCATACTTTACATGGTCGTTTGGAAAAAAAAATAAAATAAAATGCCTTACTATACATGGTCTTTTGAAAAAAAAAAAAAAAAAAAAAAAAGTCTTACTATACATGAGCGTTTAAAAAAACAAAATTTTTTTTAAATGCCATTTATTTTTTAGAGTCTTTGGTGTGACCCGACCGGGGATTGAACCCACAACCTCCCAGTCTCAGGGTAGACACTGTACCACTTGACCACTGAGCTGGTCTTTGGAAAAAAAAAAAGAAAAAAAAAAAAAAAAAAAAAAAAAGGCCTTAGTATACATGGTCGTTTAAAAAAAAAAAAAAAAACGGCATACTATACATGGTCGTTTTTAAAAAGAACAACAAAAAAAAAAAAACGGCGTACTATACATGGTCGTTTAAAAAAAAAAAAAAAAGCCTTAGTATACATGGTCGTTTAAAAAAAAAACAGAAAACAAAAAACGGCGTACTATACATGGTCGTTTTTAAAGAATTTTTTTTTTTAAGAATGCCATTAATTTTTAGAGTCTTCGGTGTGACCCAGCCGGGGATTGAACCCACAACCTCCCAGTCTCAGGGTAGACACTCTACCACTTGACCACTGAACTGGTCTTTGAAAAAACAAAAAAACAAAAAAAAAGCCTGACTATACATGGTCAGTTTTAAAAAAAAAAGAAAGAAAAAGAAAGAAAAAAAAAGAAAAAAAAAAGAAAAAAAAAGGCCTTAGTATACATGGTCGTTTGAAAAAAAAGCAAAAAAAACCAAAACGCCTTAGTATACATGGTCGTTTAAAAAAAAAAAAAATGCCATACTATACATGGCCGTTTAAAAAAAAAAATCCCTAAGTATACATGGTCGTCTTTTTTAAAAAAAAAAAACCCGCCATACTATAAATGGTCGTTTGAAAAAACAAAAAAACAAAAAAAGAATGCATTACTATACATGGTCGTTTTTTTTTTTTTTTGTTTTGTTTTTTTAAAAAGGCCACACTATACATGGTCGTTAAAAAAAAAAAAAAAAAAAATGCCTTACTATATATATGGTCATTTTTTGTTTTTTTAAAAACAACACCATACTTTACATGGTCGTTTGGAAAAATAAAAACTAAAAAACGCCTTAGTATATACATGGTCGTTTTAAAAAAAAACAAAAAAAAACGCCATACTATACATGGTCGTTTAAAAAAAAAAAAAAAAAATGCCATACTATACATGGTCATTTAAAAAAAAAAAAAAAAAAAAAAAAAACGCCTTAGTATACATGGTTGTTTTTTAAAAAAAAAAAACGCCATACTGTACATGGTCGTTTAAAAAAAAAAAAAAATGCCTTAGTTTCCTGGTCGTTTTTTTTTTTTTAAAAACCCGCCATACTATACATGGTCGTTTGAAAAAACAAACAAACAAAAAAAAAAAACGCATTACTATACATGGTCGTTTTTTTTTGTTTTTTTTTAAAAACAACACCATACTTTACATGGTCGTTTGGAAAAAAAAAAAAAAAACGCCTTAGTATATACATGGTCGTTTTTAAAAAAAATTTAAAAAAAAAAGGCGATACTATACATTGTCGTTCTTTAAAAAAAAACTAAAAAAAATGGCGTGCTATACATGGTCATTTAAAAAAAAACAAAAAAAACAACAACAAAAAAAGGCCATGGTATACATGGTTATTTTTTCAAAAAAACACCATACTTTACATGGTCGTTTGGAAAAAAAAAAAAAAATAGGCTTACTATACATGGTCGTTTGAAAAAAAAAAAGCAAAAAAAAAAAAAAAAAAAACGCCTTCCTTACTATACATGCTCGTTTAAAAAAAAAAAAAAAAAAACGCCTTAGTATACATGGTCGTTTAAAAAAAAAAAAAAAAAAAAAACGGCGTACTATACATGGTCATTTAAAAAACAAACAAACAAACAAAAAACGCCTTACTATACATGGTCATTAAAAAAAAAAAAAAAAAAAAAAAAAATGCATTGCTATACATGGTCGTTTTTTTTTGTTTTTTTTTTGTTTTGTTCTTTTAAAAAGGCCATACTATACATGGTCGTTAAAAAAAAAAAAAAAAAACGCGTTACTATACATGGTCGTTTTTTTTTTTTTTTTTTTTTTTAAACAACACCATACTTTACATGGTCGTTTGGAAAACTAAAAACTAAAAAACGCCTTAGTATATACATGGTCGTTTTTAAAAAAAAATTTAAAAAAAAAGGCGATACTATACATTGTGCGTTCTTTAAAAAAAAACAAAAAAAATGGCGTGCTATACATGGTCATTTAAAAAAAAAAAAAAAAAAAAAAAAAACGCCTTAGTATACATGGTTATTTTTTCAAAAAAACACCATACTTTACATGGTCGTTTGGAAAAAAAATAAAAAAATGCCTTACTATACATGGTCGTTTGAAAAAAACAAAAAAACAAAAAAAAAAACGCCATAGTATACATGGTCGTTTAAAAAAAAAACAGAAAACAAAAAACGGCGTACTATACATGGTCAATAAAAAAAAAAAAAAAAAAAAAAACGCCTTAGTATACATGGTCATTTTTTATAAAAAAAAAACCCCACCATACTTTAGATGGTCGTTTGGAAAAAAAAAAAAAAAAAAAAAATGCCATACTGTACATGGTCGTTTAAAAAAAAAAACAAAAAAAAAAACGCCATACTATACATGGTCGTTTTAAAAAAAAAAACACCATACTTTACATGGTCATTTGGAAAAAAAAAAAAAAAGCCTTGCTATACATGGTCGTTTGAAAAAAACAAAACAAAAAAAAACGCTTATTATATCCATGGTCATTTATGTCTTTGGTGTGACCCGGACGGGGATTGAACCCACAACCTCCCAGTCTCATGGTGGACACTCTACCACTTGACCACTGAGCTGGTCTTTGAAAAAACAAAAAAACAAAAAAAAAAGCCTGACTATACATGGTCAGTTTTAAAAAAAAAAAAAAAAGAAAAGAAAAAAAAAAGGCCTTACTATACATGGTCGTTTGAAAAAAAAGCACAAAAGAAAACAAACGCCTTACTATACATGGTCATTTAAAAAAAAAAAAAAAACGCCATAGTATATACATGGTCGTTTAAAAAAAAAAAAAAAAAAAAAGGCTATACTATACATTGTGCGTTCTTAAAAAAAAAAACAAAAAAAAAATGGCGTGCTATACATGGTCATTTAAAAAAATAAAAATAAAATAAAAAAACGCCTTACTATACATGGTTATTTTTTCAAAAAAACACCATACTTTACATGGTCGTTTAAAAAAAAAAAAAAAAAAAAAAAAAAAACGCCTTAGTATACATGGTCGTTTAAAAAAAACGAAAAAAAAAAAAAAACGCCTTACTATACATGGTCGTTTAAAAAAAAAAAAAAAAAAAAAAAAAACGCCTTAGTATACATGGTCGTTTAAAAAAAAAAAACAAAAAAAAAAACGGCGTACTATACATGGTCAATTAAAAAAAACAAAAACAAAAAAAACGCCTTAGTATACATGGTCATTTTTTATAAAAAAAAAACCCCACCATACTTTACATGGTCGTTTGGAAAAAAAAAAAAAAAAAAAAAAAATGCCATACTATACATGGTCGTTTAAAAAAAAAAAAAAAAAAAAAAACGCCATACTATACATGGTCGTTTTTAAAAAAAAACACCATACTTTACATGGTCATTTTGAAAAAAAAAAAAATGCCTTACTATACATGGTCGTTTGAAAAAAACAAAAAAACAAAAAAAACGCCTTACTATACATGGTCATTTAAAAAACAAAAAAAAACAAAAAAAAACGCCTTAGTATACATGGTCGTTTAAAAAAAAAAAAAAAAAAAGGCTTATTATATCCATGGTCATTTATTTTTAGAGTCTTTGGTGGGACCCGGATGGGGATTGAACCCACAATCTCCCAGTCTCATGGTGGACACTGTACCACTTGACCACTGAGCTGGTCTTTGAAAAAACAAAAAAACAAAAAAAAAGCCTGACTATACATGGTCAGTTTTAAAAAAAAAGAAAAAAAGAAAAAAAAAAGGCCTTACTATACATGGTCGTTTGAAAAAAAAGCACAAAAAAAACAAACGCCTTACTATACATGGTCATTTAAAAAAAAAAAAAACGCCATACTATGGTCGTTTAAAAAAAAAAAAAAAAAACGCCTTAGTATACATGGTCGTTTAAAAAAAAAAAAAAACGGCATACTATGCATGGTCGTTTTTAAAAAGAACAAAAAAAAAAACAAAAACGGCGTACTATACATGGTCGTTTAAAAAAAAAAAAAAAACGCCTTAGTATACATGGTCGTTTTTAAAAAAAAAAAAACACCATACTTTACATGGTCATTTGGAAAAAAAAAAAAAAAATGCCTTACTATACATGGTCATTTAAAAACAAAAAAAAAACAAAAAAAAACCGCCTAAGTATACATGGTCGTTTTTTTTTTTTTTTTTAAACGGCATACTATACATGGTCGTTTAAAAAAAAAAAAAAAACGCCATACTATGGTCGTTTAAAAAAAAAACAAAAAAAACGCCTTAGTATACATGGTCGTTTAAAAAAAAAAAAAACGGCATACTATACATGGTCGTTTAAAAAAAAAAAAACGCCTTAGTATACATGGTCGTTTTTAAAAAAAAAACAAAAAAAAAAAAACGCCACACTATACATGGTCGTTTTTAAAAAAAAAAAACACCATACTTTACATGGTCATTTGGAAAAAAAAAAAATGCCTTACTATACATGGTCATTTAAAAACAAAACAAAAACAAAAAAAAAACGCCTTAGTATACATGGTCGTTTTTAAAAAGAACAAAAAAAAAAAAAAACGGCGTGCTATACATGGTCATTTAAAAAAAAACACACAAAAAAAAAACGTCTTACTATATACATGGTCGTTTTAAAAAAAAAAAGTTTTTTAAAATGCCATTTATTTTTAGAGTCTTTGGTGTGACCCGGCCAGGGATTGAACCCACAACCTCCCAGTCTCAGGGTAGACACTCTACCACTTGACCACTGAGCTGGTCTTTGAAAAAAAAAAAAAAAAAAAAAAAAAAAAAAAAGCCTGACTATACATGGTCAGTTAAAAAAAAAAAAAGGCCTTACTATACATGGTCGTTTGAAAAAAAAGCAAAAAAAAAAAAAAAAGCCTTACTATACATGGTCGTTTAAAAAAAAAAAAAAAATGCCATACTATACATGGCCGTTTAAAAAAAAAAATGCCTAAGTATACATGGTCGTCTTTTTAAAAAAAAAAAACCACCATACTATAAATGGTCGTTTGAAAAAACAAAAAAACAAAAAAAAAATGCATTACTATACATGGTCGGTTTTTTTTTTGTTTGTTTTGTTTTTTTAAAAAGGCCATACTATACATGGTCGTTAAAAAAAAAAAAAAATGCCTTACCATACATGGTCGTTTGAAAAAACAAAAAAACAAAAAAAAACGCATTACTATACATGGTCGTTTTTTGTTTTTTTAAAAACAACACCATACTTTACATGGTCGTTTGGAAAACTAAAAACTAAAAAACGCCTTAGTATATACATGGTCGTTTTAAAAAAAAACAAAAAAAAACGCCATACTATACATGGTCGTTTAAAAAAATAAATAAAAATAATGCCATACTATACATGGTCATTTAAAAAAAAAAAAAAAAAAAACGCCTTAGTATACATGGTCGTTTTTTAAAAAAAACCCGCCATACTGTACATGGTCGTTTAAAAAAAAAAAAAAAATGACTTAGTATACATGGTCGTTTTTTTTAAAAAAAAAACCCCGCCATACTATACATGGTCGTTTGAAAAAACAAACAAACAAAAAAAAAAACGCATTACTATACATGGTCGTTTTTTTTGTTTTTTTTTTTAAAACAACACCATACTTTACATGGTCGTTTGGAAAAATAAAAAATAAAAAACGCCTTAGTATATACATGGTCGTTTAAAAAAAACAACAACAAAAAAAACGCTATACTATACATTGTCGTTCTTTAAAAAAAAAAAAAAAAATGGCGTGCTATACATGGTCATTTAAAAAAAAACAAAAAAAAACAAAAAAAACAACAACAAAAAAACGCCGTAGTATACATGGTTATTTTTTCAAAAAAACACCATACTTTACATGGTAGTTTGGAAAAAAAAAAAAATGGCTTACTATACATGGTCGTTTGGAAAAAAAAAGCAAAAAAAAAAAAAAAAAACGCCTTACTATACATGGTCGTTTATAAAAAAAAAAAAAAACAAAAAAAAAACGCCTTAGTATACATGGTCGTTTAAAAAAACAAAAACAAAAAAAACGGCGTACTATACATGGTCATTTAAAAAACAAACAAACAAACAAAAAACGCCTTACTATACATGGTCATTAAAAAAAAAAAAAAAAAAAAAAAAATACGCCTTACTATACATGGTTGTTTTTTGTTTGTTTGTTTTTTACATGGTCGTTTAAAAAAAAATGCCTGAGCATACATGGTCGCTTTAAAAAAAACAAACAAAAAAAACGCCTTAGTATACATGGTCGTTTGAAAACAAAAAATAAAAAAAAAACGCTATACTATACATGGTCGTTTGAAAAAAAACACAAAAAAAACCCGCCTTAGTATACATGGTCGTTTTTTTTAAAAAAACGGTCGTTTGAACCCCCCCCCTAAAAAAAAGACCTTACTATACATGGTCGTTTTTTTTTTTTTTTTTTTTTTTAAACGCCATACTACACATGGTCGTTTATAAAAAAAAAAAAAAAAAAAAAAAAGCCTTACTATACATGGTCGTTTAAAAAAAAAACACAAAAAAAACGCCTTATTATACATGGTCATTGTTTAAAAAAAAAAAAAAAAACGGCTTACTATATACATGGTCGTTTGGGGAAAAAAAAAAAAAAAAACGCCTTACTATACATGGTTGTTGTTTTTTTTGTTTTTTTTTTACATGGTCGTTTAAAAAAAAATGCCTTAGCATACATGGTCGCTTTAAAAAAAAAAAAAAAAAAAAAAAGCTATAAAGGGCCCGGGCCACGTTGGGGTACTTGCATGTCGGGGTTCTGGCATGTTGGGGTACTGTGAAATAGGAAGCTGTCTAAATTGTAAATGTTTTTGCCATGCTTTGTGTTTGCAACGTTTCATGGAAAGGCCAAAAATGATTCACAATTAACAAAATAAAATCAAAATGGCTTGGCTGGTGGCTATAGAATACTGTAAATGTGACGGAATGGGCCAAAATTGGACATTCAAATACTCATACCTCATTTCCTGTCTATTTTAGGGTACACCTATCAAAGAGGTTTTTGTTCACCTGGATGTGCTACAGGTGCCACACAATTTTCGTAGCCGTACGTCAATCATAGCGGGACAGGGATCCGTTAAACCTATGTAGGGGGCGCTACGGAGCCTTTTTTCTGTTATCGTGTATGGCGACTTTAAAATATCAAATTTTTCGTCAGACCTGATGTGTGTGTAACGTTTGGTGCGTTTTCGTTCACGTTTAGTGTCTCAAAAATGTGATTGTTTGTGGAGAAGAAAAATAATAATAAGAAGAATTCCTACAAAAACAATAGGGCCTTGCACCGCCGCCGGTGCTGCTGCTGCTCGGGCCCTAACAAGAGTGACTGAAACTGGACTAAAACTGAGACTAAATTTTAAAATGGTGGCTAAAATTAACACTCCTGCTGTGAATTTTCATCATGCATCAACATATGGCGCCCTCTACTGTAAGAAATGGATGTAGCTATGTTTAGCTTTGCTCAGAAAGGAGGTCAAAAGTGTTCAGAGAGGGAGACACCCAGTTACCCCGAGGAGCAACATTTTTTTACTGTACGCCTCCAGTTATTGTGAAAGCCTGATCTTGGATATTGTGTGTGTTAAGAAGAGGGGGGCTGTTGTCTTAGCTTAGAGCCGGGGAGTTCACTGGCTCCGCACTTGAGGGTCTACGGGAGCGTTAATGCCAAGCACAACAGACAAAAGAAGGAGGAATAACAGTGGAGATGATGGAGGAGTGCAGAGGAATGAAGAAGAGGAAAAAAAGACAGTGAATCCACGTGAGGGCTGGCCAAGTTTTGGCAGCTGCCGGGAGCCGACAAAGCCCACCTGGCTGAGTGAGGAAGAGGATGCCAAGGAGCGTCTAAGCTCACAGGGACAAGGGGGGATGTGGGACAACTGCAGTCTTGTGTTCCAGCATGTTTATAATGAGAAAACCAAGCGAAGTACAGGGAAAGCAATATGTGTCAATTAAAAATAGACGGCATGGACAAAAATAAAGTTACCATCTGGATTTGAATGGGTGAGTATGCAGGCCCGAACATTTAATGTGGTTTGATGAGTACTGATTGGCACCATTCAAGATTTTGATGAGGAAGTTGTCATGCTTGGTGCCGATTGCGTTAGTGTTCTAATCTGGACTCGCTTCAGTAGGTCTACAATTGTTCATGTTCCCCAAAAATGAGGCCATCTGGCTGACTGAATATACAAAATGAGCAGGTTTTTCCATGAATGTCTTTCCTTTTTTTTTTCTGCTTCTCTGACGAGGGGAGCACATTCCAAGATGACAATAGCTGCATTCATGAGGCTCAAATAGTGAAAGAGTGCTTTGGGGGGCATGAGACATCATTTTCACACATGGATTGACTACCTCAAAGTCCAGATCTTAACACCATTCAAACCTTTCCAATGTCCGTGGGACAAAGGGTCCATCCATTTTCAAGAGCTCATTTATTTTATTTTATTTTATTTTATTTTATTTTATTTAGGGTCGCGGATAAACTGGAGCCTATCCTAGCTGATTTTGGGTCCACCCTTGCCAATCACAGGGCATATTTGACAGCATGTCCAGGAGTATTCCTCAGCAGCTCGTGCAGGCCCGGAGCCGCCACCCCTGTTGCAGTGAGCCAGCTGGTTTCCTGAGCTGATTTCCCACCTCCCCTGCCATGTTGTTATTGGCAGAGGATAGTATTTGACCGCAGACTAGGAACCTCTGTGGCCGCTGGTCCACAAGGCCTTAGGGGCCGTGGACGGACCTTACGTGCCATCACTCAAAATGAAATATTGAGGTCGTTTGATATCATGCCATGAGTGGTATTCCATAGAAAGCACTTCCAGAGTTCTCCTCTAGCACCACCTTGAGGAGCATGTTTATCATCTTGAGTGAAATCAACAAACAGAAACATTCTGCATTTTGAAGGTATGTGCCCTGTTGAGTGACATTCTAGTACTTTACTGAAATATTCACACGCTCCTTAAATTTATCTCCCGTTTGCTCTCTTTGTATTACAGTATTACAGTATGGGCTGAAATATGTGCTCCCAGAAACAAAATTTTAAGTTTTTATATTTGAATTTGAGACACTTTACTTGAATAATTCCATTGGAAAAAAAAAATAATTACATAAATTTAATTTGTATTGTTAAATTTGAATAATTGCATTGAAAAATTGAACCTGTATTGTACAATTTGAAGTCCAATAAACTCGAAACTGAATTTACAATTGTGAAAAAGTATTTAATTGTCTCATCCTCAGTGAAAATGCGAATGTATTGATTTTCACGTCAGTCAATTACAAGAAAATTCAGTTCTCTAACTTAATTCAGATTCAAATCAGCTGTGACATACATCCTGTTACTTTAGGAATAGTAATCGATCACAGATCTTCTGCTCGTCCAATCAGCATCACCGTTTTCAAAAGGGATGTAACGATATCTAAACATCATGATATGCTAATTATCACGATATTGTGGGGAGGTTGGCGATTTTTAAAAAAGATCACAATATTGTAAAAAAAAAATGAGCTCATACTAAAAATAAAAAAAAAGCACAAAATTGTGCTTTTGTACATAGCAATGTTATGTTATCCATCCATTTTCTTGACCGCTTATTGTTATTATTATGTTATTTTTATGTTATGTGAATGCACATATTCCTCCACATAGACTTGCTTCACAGGCATATTAAGTTCCCCTTTATCTGACAATTAGTGCAGATTTTAAACAGACGTAGAAGGGCCAAAACATCCCTAATGAAAATTAAATTGCACCAAAAAACTAGCCATGAGAGGGCGTTAGAACTGCACAAATGGAAATCAACCTGACTTTTTTAACAGATGTGATGCATTTAAATATCGTGAACATAATGACGACGATATTGTGGCAGTTTCAATATCACAATGTCACGATATTGCGCTTATCGTTACATTCCCAGTTTTCAAGCATGTGACATGAGGCTCTCTGGAAAAAAATTGAAGCACATAAGCAACTCTTAATCGTTAGAACAGATTTATTTATCCTTTGTGGTCAGACAGTTTTAGAAAAAAATGAAATACATTTTTAATTTAGTTTTGTCTTTATTGGACTTCAGTTCCAAACCAATACAGTAAAATTCAAATTTGACAATGACGTTGCCACTTGGTCTTGTCACACTTGTGCTCTTGTTGTCGAGACCGTTGTCAAGATGGAAACAAATTCACTTGAGTGTGTATCGACAATTATTCGGCACTTAGACAACACACCCACACGCCCGTCAAAGTCAAAATAAACCTCGAGGCCCGTACGCCGGAATGTGATCTAACTTATACTACGTGCAAGGATATCTCAACAGTAGTTATTCATGTCATTGTGGTAAAAGAACATTTGTATGTAGGATACATTGTTTAATATTTTGACGATGAGCTATTGAGTCGTGGGGTTATTGTTTGGTTTATTAGCTGATTTCTGATCATTTAAGCGGTTAAATAAATAAGGATGTTATGCTTGAATATTTGTACAGTCATGCAAGTAAGATCCTGCCAAAAAAGGGATTTATTTATTTATTTATTTTACTACTTTCTAAAATTTCAACAGTTGTAAAATCATTAATCTATTCTGCCAGAATTTCATTTTAAAATGTGTCTTCTTTTAAAACCAGAACAAAAAAATTTACTTTATCAAAAAACTTGAACAATAAAAGCATTTCATTTAATCCCATAGATTACACTGAGATACATTTTGTCTCACACTACAAAGCAGTTAAGTGACTGCAGTGTGTCTACCGTGCCAGCTTAAATCAAGTGACCTGCTTTTTATTCCAGACGGCCCACATTCCTTCTCTGGTGCTATTAGCCTTACACACAGCGCCACTGTTTTTTTGTTTTTTTTCTTTTTCTCCCCCTTTCTTGGAATTAATTATCTTGACTGAAATTAGGCTGCCGCACACATTGAAACTTCCGCATTCATTTCATTTTCAAGAGCGTTTTTTTAGGGTTTGTGTGCAGATTCCCTCCGAAAGTCAGGAAACTGTACGATGGCACGCACTTTCTAGCTGCATTAAATATCCGTAATTACTCACAGGACCTGTCACATTCTCACAATTTTGAGAATTCCCACCCACTGCCACAAAGAAATCTTTCCATCTCTCTCATCATTCTGCAGCTATTTGTGTCACATACTGCGTCTGTCGGCATGTCAAGATATAAACAAGCCCTGCACGGGAAAAACAAGGTTAGTGTACTTGTAGTTGTGGTTTCCCGTACAGCACACGCTGAAGGGGGCGACATTCCTGGCTTGAGTTGAAGTCTGCTATGCCTGTGAAACGGGACACGCCGGGTTCAGTTCACTGGCCTCACACAGAGAGCATCCTGGGAAGTGGAGATTCCCTCTGCACGGTACAGTACTCACATCTACAGTTACACTTTTGTTATTCGTCTCGAGCAGTTTGACTGGGGGAGACGGTAACGTAACAGCCACAAGGACAGTAACAATGACTGGGTGAAGAACCGACAAGTGCATCTCAATAAAGCCACTTCAAATATTTGGAAGAAACATCTACCATGTTAAGTTTCAATAAATACATGTTAACATTATTTTTCTGTTTGAATTCTTCTTACTGAACACTGATGAGCCATTTTAAAACAGACTTGTGGGTTACTCATGTTGTGGTTGGGGCTAACTTGTACCTGCTGGCAGCATTTAAAAAAAATACGACAAGGCACATTAATCAACAGAGCAAAAAGGCTGTTTGCAGCGTCTCTTTCATCTTGCTCCCTCACTCCTTGTCTGTAGCTGCTCGCTCCTCCCCTCTCTGCTAACCAAGGAGGAAAAAATAGTTCATTGGTGGCATTTAACTTCAAATAGGTAGTTGTTTATTAAACTGCAAGCAGCCAATCCTATTGTGCCCTGTTTAGAACACCCCCCACCCCCCCATAAAAAGATAAAATAAGATCTCATTGGCGAATGTTGCACATGTAAATGACCAGGAAAGCTTGGCCACGAAATAGCACCAGTTTTATTGTTGTAAAAATGGGATAAAACATTTCCCTTCCCTTTCCAATATTTGTCTGTCAAGCGTCTTCAAATGGTAATAGCAGTTTAATTTCAGTCTATTTTTATAGTAAATTTTTCCTCATTCATGTGTGTCCTGGATTGTTAAAATGATATTTAAAATATTGCCTGCAGGTTAAGGTTTTATGATGGAAAATGTTTGAGCCTTTAACATTTTTTTTTTTTTTTACATTACATTATTTTTATTTGAATAACTTGGAAGTCAAACAGCTTCTCGGAAAAGATGCTTTAGATTTCAGATGTATCACTGCTTTAAAAAAATTAATATCACACAGATAATTTTAATAAGAAAAATATGATACGCACATTTAGGATTCCAGTACTTCATTTTCCTACATTGTGGCATACACTGCATATGTGCAATCCAAGGTCACGAAAAGAACAAAGGTACCCGATAGTTCACAGTATATTGTATTTTGAGGTGGCGCTCTATGGAAGGAAAACAATTTGTACCGCTTATCTACTTTCTGGGTGGAATTTCCCTCTTGTTCATTTTTTCCTACTGTTAGAGTATGACTGGTATGTACAGCAGCATCATGTGAGCTCAGTTTTAAATCTTATCGGTGTAACAACCAAACGGATGGATGATATCAGTGACAGTTCAAATACCCGGAGCATGTGCAATTTTAACGTGGCAACAAAAACCTGTAATAGTCCAATGGCAAATATCACCAACGTAAAAATCAATTAACAATATAGTATAAAGATGATAATAGTTATATACATATATATATATATATATATATATATATATATATATATATATATATATATATATATATATATATATATATATATATATATATATATATATATATATATATATGTATCTTCTTTTACACTACAACTGAAAATATTGTACATTTACACTGCATTTATTTAATCAACACTAAATGCTGCAATTATGTTGTTCTTCCTTTCTATGAAGATTTTCTATTAGATTATTTTTAGGCTGTTTTCTATTTAAACGTAATTTTGTCTCTAATGTTATTTATTCAATGAGTGTTCTATATATAAAAAATAAAAACTTCAACTGTAAACCACTGGTACTTGCAACCACAATCCAATTGGGGGGCTCCGTTTACAATGGCAGTACATTTTGTTGCAAACAGAACCCGAATTTGTGTCTAAGTCGGATTTGACCATTAACCTGTGCTAATACAGTATAAAATCAAAATTGCAGTAAAAAAAAAAAAAAAAAAAAGAAAAAAAAGAAAGAAAAAAGTTTGTATGCAATGAATAGCCTATAATAGAAGAACTCAGCTAACCTTTTTCCATGTGAGACATGTGTCAATAAACTACCTAATGCATTTCCATGTTCACAAATATTTACTGTAACATTATAATTAAAATATGAAAAGCGTGAGGATAAAAATGAGCATGCCTTCTTGTGCCAAGTGAGGTACAGGTAGTAAGCTCTTAAGTCAAATGTGATTGTAAAAAGTAAACCAACCACCCTCTTTTGTATTTAAACACATGTCAATCATTTACAACTGAGCCCTGTTATCGCCTCCTCCAGAAGCAACCACTTCCGGCGTGCCCCCTCCCTCCCCTACGCGATGACGCTGATGACGGTTATGCCCCGCCCCTAGCGTGAGCAAGCCGCGTCTGATTCGGAAGGCTCCTCCTCTGACAATTTGACGCTGTGCGCTTGTCATCCTCCTCACAGGAGCGCGGCAGGTGAGAGGATTTGTGTTTGTCTTTCGTTGTTCTGCTGCATTGATAAAATAGAAATATTTTATGTTTAAAAAAAAGAAGAAAAAAAGGTAGGCTTGTTTCCAAGGCTAAGTGTGTATGTGTGTGTGCCTCATAGATGTGTGTGGGTGTGGGGGACGTTTTCTAATCTTGTCTAGCTTTTTTGTCATAATAATGATTCTCATTACGAATAATAGCATTTTTTGTGTCTTTTCAAATACAAGCCCGTTTCTCTAGTAGAAGTGGCGATGTAGTGTGACTTGCTAGGGGATGCTTAGTGGGGCTTCCCTGTATAATCAACACCTCAGTCAATCAATGTGACTGTCGGAGACTCGGAACCTATTACAACACATCAGCATGTGCATTCATTGTTGTATTCGTTTGTGCAAAGACTACTGCTGTTCGTCTTGCCCTGTGATGTAAGCAGATTAAGCATATGATTGACATCCGTTTAAAGAGGTCATATAAAAAGAGCACTGTCTTCCCCCCCCCCCCACCACCACCGCCACCAGGATGGAGGCCCTGCTAAATGAGTGGCTGTGGCAGGACAGGTACTGGCTGCCTCCTGGCATCCACTGGCAGGATATGGATGCGAGCGAGGGTCACTATCCACTACCCAGAGATCTCGTCTACACCTTGCCTGTGGCCTTTGCTTACATAGCCTTGAGATATGTTTTTGAGAGGTGAGTGAGATGCTTCCTGTTTGCATTTGACTGTTTTCATCACACTGCGGCGTTTAAGTTAAAATTTAAAGCTAAAGTTAAATTATTTTCCACGATATGCGTTTGGGTTGAGGAGCTCACGCACTCCCAAGACATACTTGAAGATGTATTATGATCGACGTAAAGGCCTAATATTTGATGCGGCTCTTATATCGTATCCCATTAGATGTGGTGTACCATGTTGTGGTCGCTGGGTGCATAATTATGGGGGTGTCGAGTTCCTCCTTCAACTTGTGCCCGTCACGCTGGCTGCTTTGCTGCATTAGAGTGGTAAGGGGGGTGTTCTTCAGACGTGCAGGGGGAGGCTGACATTGTGAGTAGACACTTTTAGCTGCTGACTGCATGTTCTCATCTAAAAGCATCTGACCATACGGAACATAAAGTGGGTGCAACATAAGTCAGTAAAAGCTGGCGTTGTGGTTTTTTTGTGTTATAGCCCATATAACTGGAGATGCTTAAATCAATCGTGGCTAATGGTTGTGTGCTGATCCACCACAAGCTTTTATATATATATATATATATATATATATATATATATATATATATATATATATATATATATATATATATATATATATATATATATATATATATATATATACATATCCCCAGTTGTGCTAATTACATCATTCCCAGTGGAGCAAGAAATGAATACAAAGAAAACAATGCTATGGTGATGACGAGAGGGAATTTGATGGTCCTATCTATCTCATGGACTATTGTGTGATATAATGAACATATTCTTTAAGAAAACATTTTTAAAGCCCGCGTTTACATATTCAGGGCTTGTAGAGAAATGGCTGATGATTTTTCGAGGAGCTGAAACAATTAGCTTGTCTCAAAAGAAAACTTTGGAGGATTAGAATTGAACGTGACAGCAGTTACAAGCCGTATGTCAAATATTTTAAACTTTGTGCTGTTTATGGAGAAGGAGATATTAATGGGTGGATCATTACTGATCATTTTAAGGACTCAAATGCACTTCACTGTTGTGTGACCATTAAAGTAGGTGATCCGGAGTCACCATGACAACGACAGAGAAGCTATTCTACTTTGTACAAGCTAACGCAATGTAACGTAACTCTTTTAGCGTTTTTAAGTGTTAACTACTACATTATGTAATAACGTGGCGGGCGCGTGCATTTGGCATCTGGGCCATCAGTTGTGACGTACTCGATTTAATCCCTCTCTTAATACCGCCACAATTACGTCACAACTATAGAAAGCATCAATATTATTCACATAACAGCATGCCACATCATCTGTTTTTTATTTACATGACAGAAATGTGAAAAATCTACTAAAATACATCTTACTCACCAGAGATACTGTTTATTAAATGCATTAATGTGCGCAGCTCGCTCGAACAAGAGTTGCTTGGAACAACCGATCAGAGGATGGAAAAATGATGTTGCTGTCGACCAGAAGGCTCGTTCAAATAAATTATAAATCTGTTTGGTTACATAAACAGTCCCTTTGCTAGTATAATAAAGATACATCGACAAGCATAACTGATTCAAAAAACATTTTGAGCAGATTACATTAACATAATTGAATTCAATCAAATCTGATTGGACAAAAAAAAAAAAAAAAAAAAAGCAGCATCCATGAAGAAAATAGAATGTTGGGAATAAACGAATAGAGAACCACTGACTTATATACACGTACACTGTATAAGTGTGTATAGCTACATGTGGCGCTTGAGCTGTAGTAACGACAAAATACTGTAGAGTGAGCGCATATACTGTAACTTTTTTCAAAGACCAAATAGAGCATGCTCAGAAGGCAAACCAATGCCCCGTTCAATAACGGTATTCCCAGTGTGCTTTGAGGAACACATTTTCAGGTTAGAAAAGGAATAACCCTGGGTTCTTATTCAGGTTTTCCAAAATCAGAATCTTCGAGTTTTTGCGCATATTGACATGGTCTTTCAAAACCCGAATATTGCCAATATTGACAAAACTACCTGCATGTAAACATACTCAGTGATTGACAGACCACCACTGTGAAGTTGGAACTTACGCCATCCACTCCAATCGTTCGTGTACATGTCTAGTAGACCTGCTCCGAGCTGGTCTAAGGCCTAGTCGGCTTTCAGTCCCCAATTATCAGGTGCGGCGCAGGTGTGTAAAAGAAAACGCCCTCAGTCCGCCAGAACACCCAGCATGTCAATCTAACAAATTCCCAAACAAGGTACACTAGACATGTTGGCACGAAAATCAATGTGGCAGTTTTTTACGCCGAGCGCACGTATGAAAATACAGCCCTACTTTATGTTTCCGTTTTGAAGAAAAGTGGTTCAGAAGAAGGTTATGGCGCAACCTCGACTGGTTCGGCTGGCTGACAGCTTGTCAACAATCAGCAGCAGTCAACAGTGAGAAGAAGGCTAATGTTATGACGTTATGATGCGCAGATATGGAGCCTGTTTGACATGCCTTATCTCAGACCATTTTAACACCGAGCATTAGTACAGCGGGCTTGTCGGCGGCCATGTGTAATCCCTTGTTTACTCCTGATTGTCACATATGCTTTACTAGTATATGTGACAGTGACGAGCCATCAATGTGAGTAGAAGCAGAATCACTGACCTACATTTGCTAATTCTAACATTTGGTTTATGAAATTGTATTTATTTTAGGGGTGTCAAAATTAATGCACTAATTTTAATTTAATTCTCGGCGCAACGCAGCAGACACGTCAAAATTTAGCTTGAATTAATTTAATAATAATGCATATATTGGTGGAGACTGGGGTCAAGTTGAATTTAGAATTTTAAAAATGTGCAGAATTTCACAAGTTACTTCATGTTATTGATCTGATAGCTCTTACTATGAAAAGAAAAATGCACTGAGCTGTCACTCACATCTTAAAAATGCAATCGTGCCATCTAGTGGCAGAAAAATTACCCCAACACAAATCAATATCACACTCGTATTAACTTTAACTCAATTTTATGAATTTTTATGAAATTACTGTATGAATGACTAAAAGACGCAGCCATATTTCTGAGTTTAACATTTTTTTTACACTTTTATGTTAACAAGAGTATGAAAACTTTTATAAATATTAAATATTTTATTGTACATTTTATGTGGGAATGCTGAAGCATATGTTATTGTGATTTTTATTCTCCACACTTTTTTGCTGCCTCACAACTCCCACATAATAATTCCAATTTACATTGTTCAAATTTCAACTAGATTAAAAAAATTGATGCCTCCCGGGGTTTATATCGTCTGATTCCACATTACTTACAGTATTTGCACAATTTAACATTTTATATCAACTTTTCCCCGTTCATTTTCATTGGGACAGACATTGAACTTTTTTAGTATCACTTTCCACGCCCACTTCTATACATATAACTTATCATCATTACCAGGTGTCTGGTACTGCTTGGTGGCACAGTTGGTAAAGTGCATTGTCCAGTAACCAGGAGGTCATAATTTATCTCTCAATTGACTTCACAAGCATTCCACATGCATTCAAAATCTTATCATTCAGCTTCCAGCATTCCCATGCAATTCCTCCAGAAATTGCACTTAGTCGTACATTTAGAACAGATGTAAAATTTGTGATTAATCTTTAGTTAACTTGAAGTTTTAAAAATGTTAATTGCTTGACATCCCTAATTTATTTATTACTGATAATCTATTGTCCTCATAGTGTTCCCCTTGGCTGCAGTGCTTACAGTACATGTGTTTGGATGTTGGATTTTTTTTTTTGTCCAATCATAAAATCACTTTACACTACCTGCGCCAATAGTTAGACGTGGTTCCAGAATCAATATCAGTGAGATGTTCAGGGTGTCCACCTTATTATGAATGTATGTGCGTGTTTACGTTTGAACGTGTGCTTGACATACTCTGTAACCAGACACTGACTATGTGTGTGTTTTCCTGACCTTCTCATTCTTCCTGACCTCTGCCACTTTCGGGATGATTATCTCCGAGATAGTGTTACACACACACACAGTAATCAAGCTCTCCTGTTAATACAACAACATTTTCCTTCTTCTTCCACGTCACTGTGCGGATCAGGTGTCTTCTTGATGCCCTATCAGCAAAGACAAAGTCACAATGTGTCACACGGAAGCGAGCATAATGACATATCAGTTTGCGCTACTAGTTACATTGCTGATGTGGTGTTGCGTTGGACAGCTGTTGATGACATAAATATTGAATGTGGTTCAGTAATTCATTCCCTTGTGCTCTCTGTCTGTCCTCGCTAGGGTCATCGCCGTCCCTTTAAGCAAACGTTTAGGTGTGAAGGACCGGATTAGGATTCGAGCGGCTCTGATTCCAAAACTGGAGAACTTCTACAAACACAACAATCGTCAGCCATCACAAGTACGTGGTTCAGATAGCGAGCATGTACAAAGGGCAGATGCTGCTGAATGGATGCGCTGTGTGACCTTTACTATATGAATTGGATTCTCTGAAAGGTCACAGTGGGGAGTTTTAATTTTGTGAGTTTACTAAGCACTCCTGCTTCACAAGAGTGCATGTAGATCTGAGCAGTTTGTGAGCATTTTGGCGATGGGTATTGATTTCTATGAGCAGTCCTCATCAGATATCATCAGGAAATGATCCAATTTGACTCACTTCGTCCTAAAAGTAGGCCGATCAAATGCATAAACATGCTGATCGGTTATTATTCTAAAGCTATCTGCCTATCTTCTTTGTTTTCACGGCTTTGTTGGTGAGGAGAGGTTGTGTAACAACTGGCAGTTTGTGTGAGTTGGCACCTGTTTCACAACAAGGACCTGTTTGAAAAAGTCCCCGTGTGACGAGCTATGATGACTGATGTGCCGTCACAGAGGTGCAATAACTGCGAAAATGATTTTTGTGTGAGGATATCCCCGTTGACGTACAGTACGTGAGTCCTAAATGACTAAAAAGCCACTTTTAAAAAAAATAGTTACTGTAAAAATTAGGCAGCTAACCCAAGACTATTCCCATCATCAGTGAACAGACAAGTTTCAGACAGGTTCATTACAGGAACACACCTCCTCCCTCATCTGAGTTTCGTCTGATGTTTCGTCATCAGAGATCATGTGCGGACAGGCAAAGTTTTGCACACGTCAAATACAAACTTCTGTTCGTTCTGTGTGTATGCTTTAGGTCACACGATTGCAAATATAGTGGAGCAACAGTTATGCATCCGATGCATTATTATTATCATTATTGTTATTATTATTATTATTATAAATTACAATAAAACTGAAGATACAGTAATCCCCTGTGATATCTTTGTACCACTGCATCACAGAGTATTCTTTTCTATCCATTTTGTTTGTTTTTAAAATGTTGACAATAAGTTTAAAAAGGGACTGTCAGTGATCCCTAGCGCCGTCTAGTGGTGAACTACTAACTACTAATTCATTCATTTAAAAAAATGATTGTCAATAGTATGCAAAAAAAACAACCCTAAAACTAAACTAAAACACTAACTCCCATGATTCGGGCCCATCACTTGTCAACTTTTGCCTTTGCTCTCGCAAGCTTTTACTAGCTTTTTTTTTTTTTATTTTTTATTTTTTTTTTAAATAGCTCCTCCCGCTAGCTGTTCTTGTTAGCTACTCCAGCCTATGGCGCCGACTAATTACCGCTAGCCGCTCTTGTTAGCTGCTCCGGCTAATTCCAGCTCGCTCTGTCTTTCATCATCGCTCGCCAGGCTTCACAACAGCTGCCAAGTCGCCATCGCTCGCTGAATTTATTGTTTGCTCATGCAAAATTGAATTGGTGGTAGGCTTGCGAAATGTGATCTCTGTGAGCCACCGTAGTGTGCGTGCTTTTAATGCTAGTCTTTGACCACTAGATGGCGCTGAGGACTCCACAATGGGTCGTTAAAAGTGAAGTCTTTTCTTTAAGATGTGGCCCCAATATCCATCTCAGAGGGCGGCCATTTTGCCACTTTCTGTCGACTGAAAATGACATCACAGTTGCTCAGCCTGAGCAGCTCAGGTAACATCCAATCACAGCTCAGTTTGCAAACGTCACATGACCAAACTTAGAAAACAGGTGAGCCATGATTGGCCGTTACTGGGGTCATGACAACTGTGATGTCATTCTCAGTCGACCGTAAAGTGGCAAAATGGCCGCCCCCTTAAATGGATAAAAACGGGTAGATTTTTCTGCTTACTCCATACTCCACAAACACAACATTAATCAGAATGCCGCGTTTTGACTAATGGTGGCGCAATAAAATTTCCTCTTTAAATAACTTATAATTCGATTAGCCTACAGGTTTGCTATCTTTATTGGTAATGTTACATAATAGTACTAAACAATGTTGTTAACAAATGGCTGTTAGCAACAAGTTACTGTTGCATCCTTGAAAATCCAGCAATGTTACTCATTAAGTAGGAAAAATACCGCAGGTTGAATAAACACCACAAGCTGATTTGCATTTCCTCTAATGAAATGGCAACAGAAATGTCAGCCAACAAGGCTGAATAAATGTTGCCTCTCACACAAGAGAGAGCCTGCAGCAGTTGTAAAGCAGATGTTTTTCATGGCATGTTTGTGTTCCCCCTCAGAGTGAATTGGCGAGCTTGGGAAAGCTTTGTGGTCTCTCCCAGTCAAAGATTCAAAGCTGGTTCAGGCACAGAAGAAACCAGGACCGACCCACCAACACCAAAAAGTTCTGCGAGGCCTCGTGAGTCTCAAAGAAACTACATCAAATAATCAAGAAATGAACATACGAAACATTCGCTAGAATCATTTTTCAAAACCTCTTACAACCCCTGGGCATTATCTTATTTTGAAATGACTTGGTCAGAACCATCAAAAAGCCCAAAACGGGTCACAATAGTTGTTCAAAGACAAAGTTCAAGATGTGTAGACATTCAACTTTGACGAAGCAATTCATTGTTGAATTTTGAATGTCTGCACCTACAGTTGTATTTCAAATCAGTAGTGGTATATAAAGGCAAAATCAAAACTCAGCCATTGTGTGAATATTAACAGTGTTCTGTAAGTTGTTTCCTTTTGTTGCAGTTGGCGCTTTGTCTTCTACTTCGCAGCTTTCACAGCAGGGCTCTGCTCTTTGCTTGATGTAAGTCGATTTTTTTTATGCTTCCCTTCTCACTTATTATTCAAAGCAAACATAATATCAGGTACATATGTACATTTAAAAATGGTTTATTTCATGACATTTTTACAAAGCTAACAACGCTCCACTTTGACATACACAGTATTTGAAACTGTATGTGTATTGTTGTGGTTGTAGTTTGCAGTAGTGTTAAACTGGACTTAGATAAATGACATGTTTTTGTGACCTTCCAGTCTCCATGGTTTTGGGACCAGAGAGAGTGTTGGCAGGGTTTTCCTAAGCAGGTAAGAAAGTAATGAGAGATTCTGGATATTATAGGATAGATTTCTTTGTATGATAATATTACTCTTACTAGTTTCCATTGGACTTTACTGTGCTGTTTGTTTGTTTGTTTTTGTTTTTTTTGTTTTTAACAAACTTTTAAATCAAAACTCATGTGCGGACTTTGCTGGATTCAACACTGCTTTGACCTGAACAGTATTTAGAAAATGGATGAACCTGTTAAAAAAAATAAAAATAAAAAATAGTATTGTATTAACTACCTAAAAGTGATAAAAATACTATTAATATTAATATTGTTCAAGTAAAGGCTTAAATTATCTGTCATTTGTTGTACTTTAAAGTAATTTACTTACTGTAAGTATTGGAAGTACAATAATATATTAGAAAAAAATTTGCATTTTGATTTTTGATAAGATGTTTTTATTTATTTAAATTGTTTATGTAGTTCTTTAGTTTTCTTAGCAGTGTAGTTAAAAGATTTGCTTGTTGGCTCATGAGCAAAGTTAGTCTTGCTATATTACTGGCACCTGTTAACCTCAAGCCAAGAGCAGCGACAAGGAGAGATACACGACACGACCGGTGCGCCCATATAAAGACTTCCTTATTACCTGCGTCTCATTTTCATGACTTCCCGTACCGGTATCCCAACCACTTTAGTACAGACGGGACTATTCTTCTGCTTTGTGTGCTTTGCAGTTCAGACGTTGCGTCATCAAACAATTTCATTACAAATGTATCAGAGTAAAAAGTATTCATTCAAGTGAAAGAGTCCAGCAATGTAAATAACCACATAAAGTACAGATAGACTGAATAGTATTCACTGACGTAAATTAACCTGTCACAGATTTTTGTAAAAAATATTCGCTTCAACCACCGCCTACCTCCTCACACTGTTGTTCGTTAGGGAAAGCTATTAACTCGGATGATGGTTAGGCATGCCTGCAAGTCGGCATTCCTTCCGAGAAGCCAGCCTTTGCTTTAGGGTTCATGGCCTCACACTGACAACATTCGGAACAGATTATTCCAGTTGTTGGGGGAATGTTGTGGTGCTACTGCTGATATTGTTGCAGCTTTTCCTTTCTGGGGTTCTGTGGGCTTCCTCTCATTGTCTTGAGTGGTGCTGCACAGGCGGCAACAAGTGTACTTTATCAAACAATACTTGGTGACCTTTTTTTTTTATCTTGCACTTGACAAATATTCTGTACACTTAAAAAAAATAAAACTAATAAAAACTAAACTAAAACAAAGCATTTTCAAAAAATGAAAATAAAAAAAACTAAAAAAAATAAAAAAAAGTCAAAAAGAAATAAAAACTAACTACAATTAAAAAAAAAAAAAAAAAAAAAAAAAAAAAAAAAGATGATAAACTTGTTCAACAGCTACCATTTGATTTGCCGTTTCAGGTTGTCACCAATGCCCATAGGTGGTATTACATCCTGGAACTGGGCTTCTATCTGTCTCTGCTCCTCTGTGTCTCTGTGGACGTGAAACGAAAAGTAAGCGTAATCTATTCTCTCGCACCCACACGCACGCACGCATTCATGCACAAAACCTCCTAGTAGTGTCGTGTTGTCATTCTAATGATTACACCTGATTGTATTCATTTAGTTCTGCATTTCCTTTTTGAATGTTTTCTTCTTGCACTACTAATGTCGATTACGCATCACAACGGTCACTATTTAAATCCTCCAACCCCCCCCCCAAAAAAACAAATCAAATTTGGTTGTAAATAACTTTTTACTTTACATTAAATGTACAAAGGTGTTTTTTAATTATTTCTCTTGGTCTCATATGTATATCTGAAAAGGAAACGAACTCCACAGTTTACAGGTTTTTCCAGGCTATTACTGCAGTTTGGCCTCAGTTGTTATGTCTGTGTAAGTCTTCCACAATCTCCCTAAACTTTTCAATATGGGTGTGTTTCAGGATTTCAAGGAGCAGGTCATTCATCACATTGCCACCCTATTTCTCATTGGCTTCTCCTACTGCAGCAACTACGTGAGAATCGGCACATTTGTGATGCTGGTGCACGACTCGTCCGACTTCCTGCTCGAGGTACTACTCGTGATCAAAATTGACTGTAAACTGTAAAATTTAGATGTGAGAAACACAAGTAGTTGGACTCTGATTCAGAGTCAATCAATATTTCTTCCTGACTAATGAGAAACAATGATCGAAAATTTACATTCTAGAAAGAATGTGCATGTTTAACCTTTGACCCCAGCATGTCATCTTATGACAGCTGCAATCCAAAATCAATAATTATCGTCATATAGGCTGCGATTGAACACTAATCTCTATGGTTTGAATAAAATCAAAATGTGAAATAATAAAATGAAAAACGGTAAGCGGTTGGTGGCGAATGTCTGATGTCCCCACATCACCTCAAATTGAGTATCAATGATATAGATATCATACATGTATACAAATATGCAATTTTCTCCCCACAGCACATCTCTCTCTTCTTCAATTGTCACCATATTACATATTTACATTCAGTTTTATGATAGAAGAATTCCCACAAACTCATGTGTTACAAAAGCCCTTTTGTGGTTATGAAAGCCTAATAAAACAATAGGTGCATTATTTATGATTTTACGCAGCCGTTGACAGCATATGAATGACCCGAATGTCTCATGATGCATGCTGCAATAATATTTGTTTTACAAATAAAATAGAAGAGGACTATTCAGTTCTGGGCAAATGTGCAAAAGCCACTCCTAGATTTGTTTAAGTGACCTTTTTCAACAACAATTTTAATCTAAGAACACACAAAGTGGTGTACATTTTGAGTCATTTTGGCATGACCGGGAAGTATTATGCGAAATATGAGCACCAGTGCAGCCCTCGAGTGCCTTTATAGGTAGCGCAAGGCTCAATATATACTGTAAGTGGCTTTGCATCACGGTTATCAAGGCAAAATTAGGATTTATTATCATCAGAACGCAATAGAAAAACTGATCATTAACTGCTGAGACAACCACCCAAAAAAAGTAGTGCCAATATGGTCCCAAAAAAGGTTTACTGGGTTTAGTAGTTGGAGATCGATGGAAAAAGTGCTACTTACGCCGCAGCAGCTAGCTAGCAAAGAGCTTCGGCTAGCGACTAGTGCACACATGACTGATATATCATTTCGTAGTAAAACATTCCTATGAGCTCATAAGGCTTTTTTTTTTTTTTTAAGTCGGCCAAGATGTTTCACTACGCTGAGTGGACTAAGACGTGTGACTCGCTGTTTCTCGTCTTTTCTCTGGTATTCCTGATTACACGGCTGGTGGTGTTTCCTTGCAGGTATGTCAACATTGTGGAAAATGTAATGTTCCATCGTGTTGTTTTCGCTGCCTTGAAACTGAGCTTTTATCACATTTTTTTGTTGTTAAATTCAATGGACATTGTGCTGCAGTTTGATACATCACACAAACCTGTTTTGTTTTCCAGAATCATCCACACAACATTGGTGTTATCGCTTGACTTCTTCGAGCCCTTCTTTGGTTATTATTTCTTCAACGCCCTCCTGCTAGTGCTTCAAGTTCTGCACGTCTTTTGGGCCTACCTTATCCTGCGTATGATCTGCAAGTTTATGTTCAAGGGAAAGGTGAGAAGATGTCTGGCCATGCCCATGTGTATTAATGACCACGATCGTGGGTGCAAGGCCGTCTCCAATTGCCCACGTCTCATGCGCGGCCGACTATATAATCGGCAAAGACAGATCTTACAGTACCTTTGTAAACACACTTTGTGTACACCAATCTTATGCACGGACCCCAGCAAGTCAATTTCTTTTACTATCTTAAGTACTTTGTGCACTTCGACCGTCATTTTAATGGAAATGAGGGGAGCCGCTTCATTTGGCCGGGAGTCGACTGCGTTCCATCCCATAATGGCGCAAAGAAAACTACACCCACGCCCATTGATAGACTGCACTTTGCGCGAGACTAGCACTTGGCACGATGTCAAAGCAGCCTTCTTTATATCGGCATTCAGTTTTTTAATAGCACTACCGTATTTTATCTACAGGTGGAGCGTGACGTGCGCAGTGATGAGGAGAGCGAGGCGGACGAGGAAGAGGAGCCTGAGGAAGAAGACGAGAGCAGTTGGGAGCAAAGGAAAGGCGCCATCAACTCCAAGCTGGCGTCGTTAGCGAACAACTGCGTGCTCAACAACCTGACCAACCAGAGGAATCTCAACAGCAGACTGCCCAAAGCCAGATAGAATCCAGGCGAAGATTATGTCATTCCTGACAAATACCATACAACGGTCCATTGATGATTTCACGTCACCATGAGCCTTCGTTTTGCTTTTCTTTGTTCGACAAAAAGAGGCAGCAAAAAAAAAAAAAAAAAAAAAGCACAAATGATTGTAAATCTATGCGCCCAGTGTCACATTGGAAGGAAACGCCATCACTTGTCATGTCACTGTTGTTTTCGTTTTGTATTTATGACACTTCTTGTCCGTGTTTTATATACGAGATCCTTTAACTAAAACGTCCCTTTATTGAGCCAAGGCCTCCTATTTTTACATTACAAATATCTCACATGACTGCGATTGGCTGGCAACCAGTTCAGGGTGTACCCCGCCTACTGGCCGAAGCCAGCTGGGATAGGCTCCAGCACCCCTACGACCCCTGTGAGGAGTAATGGATGGCTATCTCACAGGACCACACAAATTACCACAAGAGTCTGAATACTGAAATTATGATCCTGTCTCAATGTATTTACAAGTTTACTTTGGGCCTATTTAATTGAAAACATTCTGCCATCTACTGCAAGAACATTTAATTGTCCTACCTGTCATAAGTCGCTGGAATAGATATATGAACAAAAATATATTTTAATAATCATTGTCATTCATTGTCTAAATCTAAGTCAAATGTCCCGGAAATAGTGCATATGGCGGAAATATTTTAAACAAGAATTTCCATCGTCATAGGCAACCTGTTCTTAGATATTTAATTTGTGGAAATGTGTTGTTTTTTGTCCATATGCAAATACAAGAAGCATATTCTTCCAGCACTGAAACTTCTTTTTAGTGACACTCCTTAGAACAACAGTGTGCGGTTACATGTCACGCGGTAAAACTGATTATTTTATTTATTTATTTCCCCTGTAACAGGCAGCAGCACGTGATTGGGTGACGTCTCAAAATACTAGGTGAAGAGATATAGCGACCTCTGGTGGACGATTAAAATAAAAACCTATCCTTGTTCCTTCCAATATTCAAAATACTGTTGTTACCTTTTAAGAATATGGTACACAATCCTATGGCTTTGCTGTTATTTTGTACTTTAAATACCCTGTGACGTTTTCCATTGTGTTTGTCTGTACAGCACTTTTGTTTTGTGCCTTAACCTTACTGTTTAACACTACCCTGCGACACGTAGGATTAGCTTTACAAACTGTGACTGGAAGTAACGTATCACGTAAACATTTGGTGAATCCATGCACACTAATGGGCATTGCTGCAAATGGACTATAAGGTCTACAAAAGGTAAAACATCAGGACTCTTTAAGAGCAAATGACTTGGTTACCAGCAGTATAGCGAACTCACACGAAATACAAGTGTGCTTGAACAAAGTGGTCAACAACAATATGGAGCACTAAAAGGGCTCAACCATCAACACCTAACACTTTTAGACACATCTGATCATATTTCTTTTGTTGTTTTTTCATTAAAAGTGGCTAGAAACCTCCCTACAAAGACTCTTGGCATGTTTCACACATCCTAATCATATAATATAGGGCACAGTCGGAAGTTTAAAGCAGAATTGTATGACATGTAAATACGTCATAGGGAGGCGGGGGTAATTCTCAGTCCGCTAACTCATACGGCTTGTCCTAAATGTTTCAGAAACCACCTTATCTCGAATACTGACTGCATGTAAACATAGTCAGTAAATGGTCCACTTTACACACAATCAGGTAAGCACTTTAATGGTGACACACCCTCTGAGTGGAACAGGACACGGAATCGCATTGTCCACCTTGATGCAAGTGTCCACGTAAGGGTCAAACAAAACCATATTGGGGAGTGCTTTGTTACTCTTTTTCTCACACAACAGAAATATCTGACCATTGACTGTGGTGCAGCCGCAGAAGAATTTCTTCTCCAGAGATTCCTCCTGCAGAACAGTCCACTCGTCTGTCTCCATGTCAAAGCGCAAAGCTTGTCCTCCAAACAGATAGATGGCACCATTCAGCTCAGTGGCAACCAGGTCATATCTAAGGAATGGTGTGGATTATCTAACAATTTCTCACAATGGATTATCGGCAAAAAAAAAAAAGCCCAAAAAGGTATCAAATCCACATCCAGAATGTACTCAACCACTTTTTTTTTTTTTTTTTTTTTTTTTTTAAACCTGCCAGTTGAGCAGAAGCAGCGGTGGCTAAAGCCAAACTAACTGAGACAGGGTTTTTATTTTCTGGACCTGTTTTTGACACCTTTGTAAAGGCCTTCCCTAAAAAGTTAAAAATTGACTCACCTTGGAAAAGGGGAATAGGAGACGACGTCCCAAAGATTCTCCTTGGTGTCATACCGCTGTATTCCACCAAACGCCTCTCCATTTTCATCCAGACCACACGCTACATAGATCCACCGGCCCAGAGTGGCTACAGCTGCCCTTTCCACTGCCCGGCCCATGGGGCTGACACTTTCCCAACCCCCGTCTGACCCCAGGATCAGCCTTTCAACATCAGCCACCAGACCTTCGTCCATGCTGCCCCCCAAGACGTACAAGATGGAATCCACAGCGATGGAACAGTGGCTGTGCCTGGACTTCTGCAAAGCAGGACCATCCACCCACTGCTGACTCCCACATTCGTATCTTCTGACCCAGTCCACGCTGAACCACAGCACGTCGCGGAAGTAGCCCCCTGTCACAACAACACTGTCTCCTACACATATTAAGGAAAAACAGCAAAATGTCAGGAGAAAAATCCTGCAAGTCTGAAGTGGTGTACATACACACTGACAATCTCTAAAAGTCTATCAAAGATTATCCTGAACCATTTTCATATGGTGTGGCATGTTCCTCCCTGATAAGCTAACAGTTAGCCTAGCTTCCTCTCCTTCTTCTTCTACAATGACCTCTTCTTCTTCTTTGTATTTTTCGGCAGTCTGGTAGACCTGTGGCACCACGCCGCCTCTCACGTCTTGGTATTCTGACAGATATAATTAATGTGGTCATCTCCATCATACTACCCATTAGCTTCCCTTCCTCCTCTCTATTCTTCTCATCTCATCTCATCACCATTCATGTAGGATGCTTCTAAGCTCTTTTGATTTTTCTTTCACTCCATCAGGTGGCAAATATAGGTCAAGAAAGTAAAAACCCTACTACTACTGTTTGGCTTTTGGCAAACGGGCTCCATGTGTGCGAGCTCCAGCTCGTTTACCTGACTGTTGAGTACTACTTGTGGCTAAAGCCAAACTGAGGCAGTGTTGTTACTTTTTGTACCTGGATTTGTCACCTCTGCAGTTCAAATTTATTTGCTTGTCATTGGCAGTGGCAAGAATGGGGGTGAATGTGTTGGGAGCAGACCAGTATCATTGTTGTTGTTGTTATTGTCATCTATGGACAACTGTTGATAGGGCTACTGTTCTGCCATTGTTCTCTCGACACTCCCCAAGCTGCTCAAAACTTTTTCTGTTTCTCGCTTTATCTACACTTCATCCAATTTACCTTGTCTCCATCATCAAGTATTTGCTCATCTGGGGTTCAGTTATTGTTGATGCTGTTTTTTATTTTTATTTTTATTTTTTAATACACGTACAGTATATACTGGATATATTAAATATATGGAGTGTGGTTCTTCATCTGATTGATGTGTAAAGATCCTAACCTCGATTGTTAATTGGGGCTATACAAATATAAGTGACTTAACATGACCATAAAATGGCAGTACAGGTCTGGATAATGTGGTGGCCAACCAATATCCAACAATTACCTACTGCTGCTACTGAGTACTGCGTAAGATTCTTCCTCTGCAGAGGTGCACAGGTTTGCCATCTCCCACTCAGTGGATGAAACTGGTAGGATGCCTGCTGTTCCTGATCATGAGGTCCTCCCACTACAAAGAGAGTTTCTTTGGTCCTTCGCAGGGACCTCCCCAATGACCAAGAAGTCGGAAAATGTTCATTCAGCATGCAGATGAGTTTGGCTGTAGGGTCAGAACTGTTGGTCATTGTGTCCAAAAGTTTCGAGATAAACGTCAACGACAGAGACTCGGGTCTCACCAGCTCAATGAGCTCCAGAAAGTGTTCCTCTCTGTTTTTGTCAAATGAAACCCAGCGTAGAGCTGCCTCCAGGGCCAAATCCTCTCTGTCAATGACCAAGTCGTCGCTGGCTAGCAGGTGTGCCACGATCTCCTTCGACAAAGACAGGAAGTCTTCTTCAGAGACAACAGCAGAGAAATGTGTGAGGGCCACCTGCCTTGCTGCACTGTAGAGCTGAGAACAGCCTCACTGCCAGGCATAAGCCATCATTCCCAAACAGTTGCAGAAGTGGAGCTCACGTTCAAGGAACTTGCAGCACAGCAGCTTGGCTCGCTCCAGCTGGAGGAAATCCGCAGTCTCGAGGATCCCCAAAACATTCTCTCTGTCCAGAGTAAGAACGGAAGTTCGGCTATGGTGCATTAACATCTTGAAATATTGCAAGCGGATCCCTCTGAGCTCTATTTTCCTTTGCGTGCTTTCAACGCCACAGCCATAGAAGAGAGCCCGGAAGTAGGGGCTTTGAAGCGCAAGCTGACGACGGTTGACGTAAAAAGACTCTCCCTCTACTTGTAGCATGACGTCAGGCTGTAAAATAGAGTCATCGTCCTCGTGTTGGTTTGTTTGCTCAGAGAGAACGCTGTTTGACCTGCAGGCCATATCACAACATGCAACCGTCTACTGCAAGGGAGCCTAATGACCTTTGGGTTTCAGCCCACCAACTGGTGATATTAATAGACTCCTTGCGTCCCTCCTGGCTAACTGTTGCTCAGTGCAACATGGAGAAGTACTATGAAAACAAATCATGCATATTAAACGTAGTCTGTTGTGTTATTTCATTTATCGAATTGAATTATTATCCTGATTTAAATTGCAGATGTATGTTGTGGTCAATAATGTAAGCCCCCAGCCAGATAAAAGGCGCTCGAAAATTTTGTCCAATGTTTTGAGTTATATAATACCAATGCTCACAGTCTTCGTGTTGATCTAAAACGACAGTGTAAACTAGAAAAAAAGAGGGGGTGGGACTTTATTCAAACTCTGACGTCGGTCCCTCCATTTTGTGCGTAGGGGAATTTGATTGGCGAAGCCCCACGTAGGTCGTTTCACTTCCGGTTTTCCGAAGCAAACATGGCGGTGAGTTCGTGCAGATTGCGTTTTCATTCAAATTCCAAGCATTTTGTATCATTTACGTTAACGCAAACATTTGTGAGCGGTATCGTGACTCTCCTCGCTATCATTTGACATGTACAGAAAGTGTTTGTTTGGGCATTTTATAGGCCGCTAATTCATATGCCGACTACAGCTAGCCCGGTGCTAATCTACCATAAATTGCATGCGGCACGCTTTTGCAGGCTGATAAATAACAACATCCCACCGTGTTTGTTAGGATAAAGAAAAGAAGAAGAAGGAGAGTATATTTGACTTGTCTAAATACATCGACAAGCCGATTCGGGTTAAGTTTCAAGGAGGGCGAGAAGGTGGGTGCATCCACGTTTCTTCTATGCGATGTTATGATACAATGTTCAATTAAATGTTTGTTTGTTTTTTCATTAGCTAGCGGTGTCCTTAAAGGGTTCGACCCACTATTGAACCTTGTACTGGACGGTACCATCGAGTATATGCGTGGTAAGTGCTGCATTTTTTCTTAATAATTAACCACTTTATTTTCATTAAGTGTACGCTGATTGGCCATAACATTAGGGACACCTGCCAAAGATTTGGGAAATAAAAGCACTACCCTAATCGACCATTCTCACACCGTTGTACAAAAACTACAACAATATTAATAAAAATATTTTTTAAACTGAGATATGATTTTATTTATTCATTTTTACCTTCTGTTTTGTCCAGATCCTGATGACCAACTCAAGCTGACAGAAGACACCAGGCAACTGGGGCTGGTGGTCTGCAGGGGAACCTCGGTGGTTCTGATTTGTCCACAGGACGGCATGGAGGCTATTCCCAATCCTTTCATACAACAGCAGGATGGCTAACACAAGCACTTGCTTTATATATGTGCATATTATATTTTGAAAGTATTTTTTTTATGTTTTCCATTTTAAAATCGTGGTAGCTGTCTTTTTCTTTTTAATATGTAATTTAGTCAGCTAAAGAACTTCCAAGCACTTCACTATGCCGTGTGTGAGTTTCAGTTGAGGCTTGGAAAGTGTCTTGTGTTTTGGTTGTAAAAAATAAGTCAACCCTTTGCCATTTGTTCCTTTTTGATAACAAAATAAAGCTATTTTCAGTTTTGTACTTTTATCTCGTTCATGCACTTTAGTTATACATGTATATAAAATTCACTTAATGTATATTAGAATCCAGCTTGAAAAGTAACAACTAGTTGTGAGCAATTCAAGTATACATTTGCTGATTTAATTGGACATCTACAAAGATGGTGCACAATACAGTACTGATTATCAATACATGACATTCATTTAACAATTGTTACTGTAAATGTTTTCAGTGGCATAGTATTCCACTGCTGCATCATACTGGGCCATTTGTGATATCATGCCCACTCCTATTATAATTAACCATAATATAAACACCACCGGATAGAGTACAAATTTATGTTGCTGCAAGATATAACAAGCATTTTGTTCAAGGAAAAAAAAAATATTCCATTGAACTGGATTCCGCTCTAAGTTCCGGCAGCACTTAATATAGAAAAGATTTTTAATTTCAATGTATATGTTAAATTGTGTATTTTATTAATAGATATTGGAATTTTATTTCATTAAATGTTCGACTCATTTTAATATTTACAGTATATAATTTACAAATTTTATCAAATATTTGTGATTGATAGGTGATGTTTTTGTCATTGCATTATTTCTACTGTATTATTTACAATAATTGACCAAATTATTATATGTAATAAAATTAATGTACATATAAAATTTTACATTTTAGTAATATTTGAATTGTATTATTTACAATAATAAATACAACAATTATTTAACAAAATAAAATAGTCGATTGTTTACCTGCGATTGGCTGATGACCAGTTCAGGCCAGGGTGTACCCTGCCTACCGCCCAATGACGGCTGGGATAGGCTCCAGCATGCCTGCGACCCTTGTGTGGCTAAGCGGCTCGGAAAATGGATGGTCGTTTACCTGAAATTATTTGTCTTTTTATAAATCAAATAATACATGGAAATGCATGTGGGAAAAATGTCTATTTACAAATAATTCTAATAAATTAACAATAAATAAATAAAACCATTTTTAAGGAGAATATTCTGAAAATATGCCATCTAACATTCCAAATTGATTGGTGAGAACGGCTTGGACCACCCCTGCATTAAACACGTGAAAATATTTTCCAGATGGCCGATTCCTACCTAATTTTGATATTCAAAACCAAGTTAATCATTTATTATTATTCTAATTTCTTGAGATGGTGAGTCTTGACTTTTGGCTATAAAAGCATGAAATATTTCACTCTGTGTAGTGAATTATCTATGAATTGACCTATAGTAAAATAAATTGACCTTTACACGACATAATGGAATTTTCTGAGCTGCACCTCTTTGCTGATGTAAATCCTCAGGTGGAACCACCTTTTTCTTTTGGGAATTAGCTCCATCCTCTTTTTCAAACATTTCTTCCTGTATGTTTATTTGGCTCACAAAGATGAGCCCATATGCAAAGATCCCTTTTGGGATTAAGTGCTTAGAATAAAATGTTGGCAAATGGGTGCAACTGCACAAGCAACCTGACCCGCTTAGGTGTCGACTGCACATTTAATACTATGAAATCTATGAACAAATGAAACAATTTAGCCACTGTGGACTTTTGCAGGTGATGTGATCCTGCATGGAAAAAGAATTCCAACCTTCTTAGCTCCTCCTCTTTGTCCAGTCAGCGCATCCATGGAGCACAAGGAGGCTCTTCAGAGCAGCTTTAAATTCTCCAAGTTGACATGATTTTTTTTTTCTTCTCCTTCTTTTCCTGCAGATAATGCAGGGTGTGGAACAAAACATGTTTGGCCTAAGCTCAGAGCGGGATCTATGGCGATGGGAGGAGGGTGTAAAGGGGATTTGGGATGATACATCGCTTTCCAAAAGTCAACGGAAAAAGGTGAAATACCTGTTGGACACGCCCCCTTGCTCAGGTGGAACAAATAGCGCACGCCTTGCAGACCTTTCCACATTCACTCACAGCTTGCTGTGCCGGATGTTGCAAATGTCAGCTGGCCATGCATGGACTGAGGGAACGAGGGTGAGTGAGTGCACTTTTTCGCTGTCATGTTTTATACACATCCATAAGTCATTGTCATGGTGAATGTTTCATTTGATGGTTTGTATTTTTAGTGTTGTCAAAATGAACAGTTTTTGTTACCATTACCATTTTGTTACCATTACCATTAGTTTTTTACCTGATATGAATACATTATATATTTTTTCTATTGTTCGCTTTTTGTTAATTAATTTACTAAATAATGCAATTTCCTTTGCTGTTCCTTTGCCTTTGTGTACTATCTTCTAGTGTAGTCTATTCCTATTAACTTGCTAACAGCCTATCAGAGGGATCAAAGTGACGTGACTATAGCATAGCTCCGCCCCTATTTCTAACATCAATTAACTTTACACGTGTACCACTATTGATAGGTATGATCGGTCCCACTTTTTTCAGACTGATTCCAATGCGAGTTCTCAACTGTGGAGGAGTCACCGATAAGATTACCAAGTAGCCTACTGCTACCACTAGTACTATTAATACACAAACAACCCCCCCCCCCCCCCCCCAAAAAAAAAAAGAAATAAAAAAAAACAGACACTAACAGATCATTTTAAAGAAATACCTATTCATCCCAATTTAGCAATTTTCCTTTAAACTGCTTGAAAATAATGGCAATTTTCTATTCCTCTATTTTTTTTTAATTTCTAATTGCTGATCGTAAAACGGCCACAAGAGGGCGGCTAAAACTCTGGTTCTGTCGCTGCTAGCACCGATATGTTGAAATAAGGCCCGGAATCGATACCTTGTAGACCTACTCTTGTACTTGCCGATCCTGAGCAATTGGGATTTAAAAGTTGTCTATTTATAAAAATAAATAAATAAATAAATAAATAAATAAATACAAATTGAATTATTATTGTAGGAAGTTAATATTTTTCAAGGGAAAAAGGTCTAATCATAATCATGTGAATAAAATCAGCTAGCTAAGATCAAGTCTATTAAGACAATTAAGCGAAAGGTAAGACGTAATCTTATTGTACTATTCAAATTTCAGAAGTACAACGTTATACTTATAATAGAACATTTGCAAAGTGTATTCCTGTAATATTATGCCTAAAGAAAGAAAGAAAGACTACATACATTAATACAACAATGTCAAATTTACATGACATTACATCACAATGGTTTCAGAGCTTTTAATTGGCCCAAACCAAAAGTAGGGATGACTAATTGGTTAATTATGTATGTTAATGGTGCAACAGTAATTTCATACATATGGTATAGGTACAGTATGTGCTTTTGTAATTATTATGATTTGTTTAAACCCCATGCTCCAGCTCGGAGACCAACTAAAATGAAGACCCCAGTTGGAGAACCACTACTTTAAGACACCAAAGCACTTTTTTTTCCCCCAGGACAATGCAGTGCAGTTCTTCACAACCACAACAACAACATCCTGTTAAATGAATCACTCAAAATGAAGCATTATTGTCTTGGTAAAAGCAGGATTGCTCTGAATCACCACAGAGTGCAGTATTGTGCAAGTGTACCTAATGTTATGTCTGCTGAATGTACAGTAAGATGATCATTTCAGAACATTCATGCTTTGAACGTTACCTGCTTTGGATTTCAGCTGCCATGTGAATAGGCCAGTGTTGTAAATCCAGCAAGGAGATGGCGAATGATGACGAAGGCACGTGGTCCGCGCCGGGACCCTCACCCTCTCCCTCCAGTCCCACCTGCTACCGGAGTGCCCTCATATTCTGCCTTCTCTTCTTCCTCGTGGTTGGAGTCTTTGTGGGACTTCTTATCGGTGATGGTTTACTTCTATTCAAAAACAGGATTTTGTTCTGTTTGTAACACATGCATGTATGAATGTTGTGCAGCGTACCTGATCCAGGAGCAGCATTACTTCATGGAGACAGTTGAGTTGAAGGGTCTCAAGCATGATCCGGCTCTACAGGATCCAAACTCGGGCTTCTCCTTAGTGCTGACATCTGTACTCAAATCAAAGGTGGGCCCCATTTTATCTCATCTTTATTTGACCTTTTATGCTCAATTATTTATATTTACCTCCACAGATCAAAAATATTTTCGCTTCCTCGTCAATATCACATCACTATGTTGACTGTAACATTATTGCCTTTGGGTAAGTTCATCAAAGAAGCTAAATCACATCTTTTTTGAGAGATTGAAATTGTGCATATTTTGTCTTTCTTTTTTTCTCAGCAACATGAATGATGACGTGATGGCGACAATCCGACTGGTCTTCACGGTTTCCAAATTCCAGCAGTATTCGGAAAACTTCATTCAGGACGTGCTGAGGGCGGGTCTCACCTCGGTGATGCACGGCAACCCGTTAGAGGTCCCCGAGTTTGGACACATCAACGCTATCGTCTTACTGGGTTGGAAACAATCGTCAACTGTTTGCTCTCCGAACAGGCCTCAGCTGTGCGTTGTCGTATGGCTTGGGCACGTTTCATGTGGATTTCATTCTTGTGCTTTATAAACAGGTGCCAGCGGGAAGTCCTTTTACAGTATTGGAGATGATACGCTGGGTGACGGTGAGTGTAGTATATGTGAAAATAATATTTGTCATTTATAGGATGTTAGCATTTCTGTGGCTAAATATATATTGTACTTATTAACGACGTGGCATAACACATATATAGTATATATTTATATTAGGGGTGTTAAAATTAGTGCATTAATTTTGAGTTAATTTAAAGTTCTTTTCACACCACTAATGACCTCGCCTTACTTGCAAAGCCTGTACTGGGGGAATTCCAGGCGCAAAGCAGCAGACACGTCCACATCAAAATTTAGCATTAATAATGCATATATTTGTGGAGACTGGCATAGAGTTGCATTTGGCCATTTTAAAAATGCACAGAATTTCATAAGTTACTTCATGTTAAAGATTAGATAGCTCTTATTATGAATAGAAAAATGCACTGAGCTGTCGCCAACATCTTGCAATTGCAATTATGCCATCTAGTGGTAGAAAAATGACCTCAACACAAATCAATATCACACTGTTTTTTTTACAGTACATTATACATTTTTAAGTTTAACTGTATCAATGACTAAAAGAGTTTAACATTTTTTTAACCCACTTTTATGTGAACAAAAGTATGAAAACTTAGAAAAAATATTATTGGACATTTACAACAGAATCGTGAGTTAACTACTGAAGTCATGCGATTTATCACAATTACAAATTTTAATCGCCTGCCACCCCTAATTTTTACATATGATTGCATACATGTGACAACTAACACCAAATTGACTGAGACAAGTAGCCCCAAACTACCATGTTTTCTTATGTTAGCTCTAGTTTAAGGATCTTAAAACAGAACAATGAGTGAGGTATGACAAGATGCTTTCATTTCCCCTTTAACAAGTCTAGTTGAAATAACTAATTCAGTGCCATTGACGGCTATAGACGTCAAGAATCCATTTTAACTGAGCTAATCAAGTCTGTCTTCTACTGTTCTCTCTTAGACAGCTGTCCCGAGAACGCCTTCACGTGCGACAACGGAGAATGCGTCACCAAATTAAACCCAGAATGTGACTTTGTATCAGACTGTGCGGATGAATCTGATGAAGCTCGATGTGGTAAACGACTCGTTTCTTTCTTTTTTCGTTTTGTTGTTGTTGGTGATGAAATCGTCTCATCCTATTTTCGCACTGCAGCCTGTGGCACGCGTAGCGCTACAGGGAATCGTATCGTGGGCGGTGAAGACGCCAGACAGGGAGAGCTGCCGTGGCAGGTCAGTCTCAGACTGCACGGACAGCACACATGTGGAGCCTCCATCATTAACGAAAGGTGGCTGGTCAGTGCTGCGCACTGCTTTGAAACGTAGGTGAATTAACTACTTTAATTAAACTATAACGCCACACGTATCATATTAAATACAAGACATTTTGAGTGCTCTATTTCATGAGTATAATAGTTTTTTCCTCTATTAAAACCCTGATGTATATGATCTGATACATGCGTTCCACGGATAATCCATTAGAGGGCAGTATCAGCCAGCTGATGGCTTTTCTAGTGACCTTCAAGATTGCCCCATTTGAGAAAGGAGGGACACCTACACTTATTAATAGTGGGAAATGTGAAGCATTGTGACCGGATGTATCAAATATGACACAAATCAAAAGTAATAATCAATTTTATAACCGTCAGTTGTATGTCTTGTTTATTTTACATGGAGTTTTATTTTTTTTATTTTTTAACCTCATCTACAGTACAAATGACCTGGCCAGTCTTTAATTCCCCTTTCTAGCGACAACAACCCGAAAGAGTGGACAGCCCTGGTGGGGGCCAGTCTAGTGAGCGGGGAGGAGTCCGAGTCCAAAACGATCAACATCAAAAGCCTGACGGTGTCTCCAGACTACAACCCCGCGACCACCGACGTTGACGTGGCCGTGCTGGAGCTGGAGAGCCCTCTCACCTTCGACCCCTACGTCCAACCCGCCTGTCTGCCCGCCCCGTCTCACGTCTTCACGCCCGGCCAAAGATGTGTGGTGTCAGGATGGGGGTCTTTGCACCAGTTTAGTTGTGAGTCACGATGCACTTCGACACAAAGAAATAGAACAGCAAATAACTTTTCCAATCCTTTTCATCCCCTTTTCACATTTCTTATAAGTCATATTAGATTTATTTCCTAAATGCAGGTTACGAGACCAGGGTTTGTTGTCACATGGGTAAGTTGTCACATTCTAATAAGTGAAATATGAGTTTTCTTCTTTTATATGGTTAGGTAGTTTACTGTAATGAGGAGAGAATAGCACGTTGTGAGTGTAGATGAGTGCCAATTTACCACTTTGTACAACCTAAAGTATAAAATTATTTGTACAACTTCATATATTTTAGTAAAAGCTTCTTCCGGGTAGACAATCCTAGCAGTGATCGCAGATGTGGACTTGTTAGAGGTGAGATTACTAAATCTTGTCATACCTCAGTTATTGTTCTATTTTAGAAAACTTAAACTAGAGCTAACATAAAGTAAGAAAACATGGTAGTTTGGGGCAACTTGTCTTAGTCATTTGGGGGTTAGTTGTCACATGCTAAGAAAGGTCCAATGAAAAGTGTATCAGTTCACGTGTGCAAGAATTGTCATTCAGATGCTGTGTCTGACTAATAAGAAAATTTGTTTGTCAGATTTTGTTTGAACATTTATAAATGTGGATCTTACAGTTGTTGCAACAATGTCTGCACTTTAGGACCGTCTTAAATTCTTCTTTTTCCTTTTTTTTAAAATTCAATTTAATCTTGAATTTTCAGTTTAAGAAAGCTAAAACAGGCATTTGAGGCTGAGAATCATGGCCTATGTGTAAGCAGTTTCTAAGGACTTTCATCTATGATGTTGTTCAATGGCTATTTTTGACAAAATTTGCAACCTCATTTTCTATGCCTAACTTCAATATTAAATTAACAGCAATCATTAGTTGCAAAATACAGTGTGACATTTTACCCTGTGTCGTGAGACAACCTACCCAATGGTTGCACAACGCGCCACATGTTCACACTCAGCATTGACATCAAATATAAAATTGACATGAATACGAAATATATACCTTTCATCTGATACACATTGTTTTTATATAGAAGAAATTTAAGAGAGTGCAAAAAGTGTGACATCAAGCCCTGGTCTCCTATATATTCTGACCATTTATTGCTTTAGCTTTGTATGCAGTGATGTAGAAACGTGCATTGTGACAAATACATGAGAGTAAATAGTGAACGCGCTCGACTGTCTTTCAGCTGAGATGCCTTCCACACTGCAGAAGGCGGTGGTGAAAATCATCGACTCCAAAGTTTGCAGCAAACTGCCAGTGTATCGAGGCGCCATCACTTCCAACATGATTTGTGCTGGATTCCTGCAGGGCAAAGTGGACTCCTGTCAGGTCAGTGCTGCTTGAGGCTTACTTGAGGCAAAGTTTGCATGAAGTCGTTGTGTGTTTTATTTCCAGGGTGATTCCGGGGGGCCTTTGGTATGCGAGGGGGCTCCAGGCAGGTTCTTCCTGGCAGGGGTGGTGAGTTGGGGTATCGGCTGCGCCCAGATCTACAGGCCCGGGGTTTACTCGCGGGTCACCAAGCTCCGCAGCTGGATTCTTAGCCACGCAGACCCCAGCCTGGTCCATTACTCCCCCAAGCATGAGCCCACTGTGCCGGTCACTGCTCCAGCTGTGATTGCTTCTAATCTTCCCAGGACGGTCGCCATGGATGTGGAATTTGCCCCAGCAGGTCCTGGTAATGTCCAAATAAACAATAGCAAATGATTGTTTTGTTTCCAAACACACTCCCATCATGTCTTCTAGTCTCCAACTGCAGAGGAATCTTCCAGTGCAGCGCCACTTCCTGTATCAGCAAGTTAAATCCAGAATGTGACGGCGTCCCCGACTGCCCCAACCAGGCCGACGAAAGAAACTGCGGTCCGTTGAAATCTGTCAAGCCGAGTTTCAACCTCGATTGTGGGGAAGCATTTGAGGTGATTGAGTTTTACGTTTCAGACTGCGGGGAGCGTCCCGCGTTGGGCTCCAATCGGATTGTGGGTGGCGTCACGGCTCGCAGGGGGGAGTGGCCTTGGATCGGCAGCCTTCAGTACCAGAGACTCCATCATTGTGGCGCTACTCTCGTTCACAGCAAATGGTTGCTGACTGCCGCGCACTGCTTCAAAAGGTGGGAAATGGCAATTTTGCTGATTTATTTTTTAAAGGCGGTGAAAATGTAAATGACAATTAAAATGAAATAATTCAACAGTTTTGTCACACTGCATCAGTTGAATGGCCATTGTGCTCTTACCCACCTTGGCCACCTGAGGGCAGTGTAAGACAGACAGATATACTGTACATAGATCGGTGTACAGTACAGATGTCTCAGCCCCTCACAGAGGATCAAGACTATATGACTGTATTATATTTATTTCCTGTGTATTATAGTATGATATTCTATGTCTAATTGACCACAGGTTGTTTTCTAATATCAATTTCTTAAAGGGTTCTACTGTATGTTTTTGAACTCTGACATTGAGTCTTACCTTTTGTAAAAGTAAATTTTTCGATACAGCTCTAGCATTAGATTTTCTTAGATACTGTACATGTGTAACTTGCAATAATGTTCCCAGGTCAATTTGACCCAGGCTATATTTAATGATATAAAGTGAATCCCAATAACATTATTAATTAACTGCTTATATTGCAAATGAACCATTTTAAACACGTTTAATAATGAAAGACTAATGACTACTATTTGTATTTCTGCAACTTTGAAATGGTCGTGTTTTGATGAACTTGATGAAACCCCTCCCACAGTGATCCCAGCCCCACCCACTGGGCAGTGAGCCTGGGCTCTGTGTTGCGTTCCGGCGTGGAAGCCGTGGTCATTCCCATCCAGCGGGTCATCATCCACCCAGATTTCAACGGCACCAGCATGGACCACGACGTGGCCCTGCTTGAGCTGCTCATCCCGGCTCCCATGTCACACACCATCCAGTCCGTCTGTCTCCCTTCACCAGCACACCGCTTCTTGCAAGACGCGGACTGTTACATCTCAGGATGGGGATCCATGAGGGAAGGCGGTAAGAGCGAGTCGCGCTTCGGCTAAGAAAACCTTTTAGATCTAAGTCGCAGACTAGTCCCAGTGGTCTTACTCTAAATCTTCCATCCATCCATCCATTTTCTGCCACAGTACATTTGGGAGATGCTGTGGGGGAAATTATCCAAATTGATTGATTGTAATTGGTCTAAAAATTTACTTTCTACAAATAATGAATGTTTTTATTTATTTATTTTTTTATCTATGCCAGTGATATACAGTACAGTGACAGGCACAGTAAATTTTACGCTATTTAGCGTGGGACCAAATAGGCTAAGTTTTAGAGTACAATTTACACTTGGAAGAGAGTAAAATAAAGAATTCGAAAAAAAATAAATAAAAGTCACTCAAGGATTGAGGAACAAACTCACGACCTTCAGCATGGGAGACTGCCACACTACCACCTGAGCTATGCCACGCCCCCTACTCTTTGCTTCCATCCAAGAGGGGACTCAACCCATGAGTGACTTTTCTTTTTACTACTCAAAGTGTAAAGGTTGCTCTATTTAGAGTGAGACTCAGACTCAGTATAGAGTAAAATTTACAGAATTTAATGTGCAGAATGGTTAAAAACTCTTCCACTAGATCGCAGTTAGTACTTAATTAACCCCTTTACCCAAGTTTTTCTGTTTGTTTGTTTTCTTTTAACATTTTAATTAGATGTTGTGCCCTAATTAAAAAAAAATGTAAAATACATCAGTCATAAAAAGTTTGGGATATTGGGATTTTGGTTGAAATGTCAGGATGAAACTATAGGTGATTATAATTTGACATTATCTAAACTTTTGAATGCACATCCAATTGTTCAGTGTTGCCATACTTGCACAACTTTCAATGGCAAAAACAGAAATCAATCATGATTTTAATCAGTTCAGTTTTATATTAGAGAACAGCAAGTTGTGCAAAAACTACTGAAACATGAAAATATCAATTTAAAAGTTTAGTGAAGTTCAAATGCAAATGCAGATTTTAGTTTCACTCTGAAATTTCACAAAAAAAAACTGTAAAAAAAATACTGGATCTCTAACTATTGAATCAGATTCATTGGCCAATTAGTATGCAAAAATATAAGGAGAATTTGTCTCCCGGTCACAACTCAGCCGAGAGAGAGAGGAGGGAAAAAAAGTCCAACAGTGGGGGAAAGAAAAAGGGAGGGCGAAAAACAAGGCCCAAACTGTGGTGCTTTAAAAGGGAAGCACAGCATAGAGTAAAACTTGAGGGAGGGTATTGTTTGGTAAAAACCAGTCTGATTCATTTTCCGATATCGCGGTATAAAAGACACTCACATATATTTCTCACTTTGGAAGGTTCTCTGACCAACCTGCTGCAAAAAGCACCGGTGAGCACCATTGATCAGGCAGACTGCCAGCAGTCTTATGGAGACAACTTGACGCCTCACATGATGTGCGCTGGTTACATGGAAGGAGGCCGAGACACTTGTTTGGTAAGATACACAGTAGCATGATGATGCTTGCCTCGAAGCAAGGACTGCTTGTAAAATAGGCCAGACAACTGCAAGTTATATTATAGCTGTAATTATTATGATTTTTTTTTTATTATTATTATTGTGGGTGATATGAGAAATAAGGCCATAGAGATCCTGTCGTCACGTGACTTCCTCTGAACACGCAACTGTTGCTGTGTTCTTTAGGTATGTTAGCAACTTAGCTGCTGCTGATAAATCGGCCACGGCCGCCGTCATTTATGTCGTAAAAAGTCTCCTTTATGGTGTTGGTCCGTTATTGAGTTCAACTGTGTATATCTATTAAACTGTAGCTGCACAAATGAACCAAACCTATTATTTCCCCCACATGATGCGTGTGCTAACAGTTAGCATCTGCTGATTTAGTCACCATGTACAAATGAACCATTGGCTGTGCATTCGTTCTTCTTTTGGTATCCTGGAGCATGATGATTTATTTATTTTTATTTTTTTGCCTCTTCTCATTGTGGCAGCCGTTTACGCAAAAGTGTCAGATGTGTTTTCTATCGTGCCAAAACGGCCATTTTGGGACACGTTACGTCAACGCCAGGATCTCTATTGGTCGATTTTATTATACCAACTCATAAATCAGGTCATATCCACAATTTGAAAACCCACTTGTATTCCTGTCGCAGCAAAAAATATATATTTAAAAATGATTCTTCTCCCTCACCCAGGGAGATTCTGGGGGTCCTCTGACCTGTCGTGAGGGCTCCGGGAAATGGTTCGTCGCCGGGGTAACCAGCTGGGGACACGGATGCGGTCGAGTAGGTTTTCCAGGGATTTACACTCGAGTGACTTCTGTGCGGAATTGGATATCCTCGTACCTGCCTTTTTGAAGAGAGTCAGGCAAAAAAATACAGCAGCTTGAACCGACAACAAGCCACATGGACATGATGACGTTCTTTATCAATATCAGGTCGCCTTACCCGCCATCACATCGATCTCAGTCGCTGCAGTATTGACTTGTGTGGCCTTGTGTGGTCACGGGTGCTGTTTGTAACACTGTGCAATCGTCTCAACTTCACTAGACTGTACTGAAGACACAAGGACAAACGTTAATTATTGCTCATAGGCTATGGGAAAGCAAACTATTTGTGTATTTATTCCATGTATTTATTGCCAGAATTAAACCCGAACTCAAACTGTGAGGCAATTGCAGTATACACTTTACAAATTACAAACATCTGGTTATCTAATTGGTTGACATTTTTATTTGTGAGTGAAATAAGTTTAACTAAATTGATAAAGGGTCCACTCTGACAATAACATGGATTTTATTATTATTCACAAGCCCACCTCAAATCGCACCATCATGGTCAGAGGCAAAATCTGGGAGATTTTTAGGGAGGGGGGAGACATTGGTTCCCTTTGACGTCTGTGCTCGCCACTGCAGCTTAAAAGTGGAGCCTGGCGGAACAAGCTGGCTACTGTGGGGAGGGTGGAGATAGTGTGACAGCTGGTCAGACAAAACTGGGTTTTGTTCTCCAACTTTGGAGACCTGCGAACATCAGTGCTTGAAACTACAATTTTTTTGTCTTGGATGACCAATATTCCAATATTACGTTAAGCGACAGGCTTTCATAGCTACGCGAACAACATTAGGCACACCTGCACCGCCTAATAAGATCAAATAAACTAACAATGAAAATGAAAGAGAGAAAATAAAGCTTCATGAAGCACTTTCAATCATTTACTTATCTAGATGGTCCTCTTGATTTATAAAGGGTATTGCAATAGGAACTTAATCAAATGCCCACTGCATCATTAAACCAAGTGTGCCATCTAGTGGAGTAAAAAAAATATATATATATTGCAAGTGGTTCATGAAGCACAAAAATTTGTTGTGACACACAATAATAAGACAGGCATTTGGTATTATAATATGATTCCTATTTATTATAAGAAAACATAAAGGGCTTTATATACATGACTGTGGAATCTAGTGGAAATAGGTTTGATAAGTGGATTTCATTGTCGACCTCAATACGGTTGTGTTAAACAGATTTTCATGTCAATCATTGCTACTTATCTCTCACAAAGTTTTTTTTCTTCAAAAATTGGGACACATACAGGGCCTGGGCAACACCTTTTTTTTTCTTCTTTTCAATAGGCACAATGCAGTTTATCATTACATTAAAAAAAAACAATGAATGAGAAATGAATGCTGTCCATACGGTCATGGCTGCAGTCCACAGGCCATGCCTGCAAGATATATTTTCGGGTTTAAAAAAAAAAAAATAATGTGGCTGTGTAGCATCCATGAACATCATGTGACGTCAGACCTCCATGGTGAGCAGTGGTCAAAGGAGGGAGGGGGAAAAATGGAGCGAAAGGAAGAGTTGGAAGGGATGCATGCTCACATGCGAGCTCTTTCCTTCTGTAATCTGGAGTTATACGTTCGGGAAACTGTATTCCAAGCATCCATATACCGGTCCATGCACATGGCAATGCATTTCTGTAAAGTCAAAACATGAAACACGTTATTAAAGAGAACTATATTTACAGGAGCATGATGATTGTAATGTTTATTAATATAAAAATGTTGGAAAAATAAGACGCTTCTATTTCTCTTAATAAACTTTGAATGTGTGAACATACCTGTTCTGAGTTGTCTAGTGTACTTCCTGGTTTCCCTATACATTTCTTGAAGCATTTGTCAGTCATTCTCTGAAACACCACAAAAAAAATAAGTCATGTTAATTTACCATTTAGTCTTACATTTACACATTCTCACTGATCACAAGTGATAGTTTTGACGACAGAAAAAAAAAGCAAGCACATTTCTCTTAACGTGAAATGTGACCATGGAGCAAATGAAGAGTGGTTATTGTATGGTATACCTTATTGCTAGCTTTAGCCTGAACTTCCATTAATTTTTACCTGCAGCAGCTCCTGTGCGTTCGCCACCGCGATTTGGACTTTAACCTGCTCCATGATCGTGCCGGTGTCCATTTTACCGCCTGCCCCACCTGCTGAAAAGTCCGAACCGAAGCTGTCCATCGCTGGCAAAAAAAAAAAAAAAGTCGTTAAATGTTTTAGTGGTTAAAAGGCCGCCAGTAAACACACGTGCAGGACAGCCACTCAGAGTTTAGCTAACCCAAGATCCCGGTGCCCTTGACAGCCACGGAAATGGGTGGCGTCACTTCCGGTATGATATCGCCATGAGTTATGGGAAGTGTAGTTCTTCGGATGTACATCACATGAGATGTGTTAAATCGCCCACTAGATGGCAATGTAGTTCTCCCGGAAAAAAAACCCAAACCAAAACATAAAGGCGCATTTTAAAATTATTATTATTATTATTATTGGTTAATTATTTGAAAAATTAAAAGGGACTATTATTACAGTCATTTCATTTTTCATTTCATTTTTGTTAAAAATATCCAATAGATATTGTTCTGTGTCAAATTTTAATTTATTTTATCAACACGGACAATCCTGACAAATTTTTTCAAAAATATTCTCTACTGCCAATATTTTAACAACTAAATTATTATTAAGACAGAAAAAAAATGTTTTATGAGGGTCGATAATACCACTGCTTTATTGATGTTTTAGGTTTTTGCCATGGTATTGTTTCCGTATCAATTTTGAGATACAATATGCAGACATAGTATAGTATCAAAGTCATAATTTTGCTTTTGTGTTTTGTAAACACTTGCTGAGATTTATATGAATAAAGTGCTGCATGTTGATATTTGTCTATTTTTTGGGGGAAAAACATTAAGATGATCAGTGTCTTCCCATAGATGATTTAAAAAAAAAATACTAACAACATGTACAGTAATTAAAGGAAAATTAGAAAATATTTCATTTCAGGATTTTGTATTAAAAGGTAGCCCTCCGCGTTAATCAGTACCCTACTACCCCGTAAGTAAGCATCAAGTCTCAAAAAAAAGGAAGTGACCTCAAATCTATCACAAAACAATGACTGTTTTGCTGCTTCCCAAATTAAAATATGTGTTCTTTTGAAATGGTTTTAATAATAAAGAAGAAAACCAAACCCAGAAAACAGGTGAGGCATGATTGGTTGTTACCTGTATGCACTGCGATGTTATTTTCAGTAAACAGCAAGTGGCAAAATGGCCGCCCTCTGAGAGTGGATAAAATGGCTGGATTTTGCTGCTGAATAATCCACAAACGTAATATTAATCAGAACGCTATACAGTATTAAGACTAGTGGTGGTGCATATAACATATTATGGTAAAGACCATTTTTGACTTTCCTTTTTTTTTTTTTAAATGTACTTGTCCAGTATATGCTATTGTTAAATACTAAAATGAGTAATTATTCACATATTGTTATTCTATCAAACTATGTCAAACACACAAAATAGTTAAAATTTAAGCATTTCAAGCTCCCCCCCCCCCCTTTCTCTTATTGGCTGTTTTGTGATTATATACTAAGACACTACTTTGGTAATTTTAGCATTATTAACATGACAAATCCAGTGATAACAAGAGACATTTGCTTTACTGTATTATATTAGAATGCACACTGTGCGAGTATGTTGGCAACTTGAATAGGAGTGAATGAATTGTTCAAACTAATAAAATAAAGAGTAAGCAACTGAAATAGAAAGTCACTGGAGCCTCAGTATTGTTTTTAGTCTCGAGTCCTGACTATGGGTCAACCCCTCACTCTCCTTATGTTTCAGACAGTATGACCTCACTAAGCAGACCACCTGCCTTGGCTGAGAAAATAAGTGTACAGTGAGTGTGCAGGCCAACAAAAGAGTGACGGTTACTGTCATCTAAGCACGCTCGCCTAAGGGGATTGTGACAATGCTGGGGGTGCTGAGGAATAATCATGGGGGGTCTGATTAGTGGCGTGCCCGCGTCAGAGTAATTAATGACCAGTTGCATAGTCAACAAACACACAATGTACACATCGAGGATCAATTTGGCTTCCAGCCACAAGACTTGGGTGGGGGAGGTGGTTAAAGTGCCGCAAAATGAATTAACCCTAGATTACAATCATGAGTTCATTAAATCGTCTTAAATTCTTAATCTGCTTGGGGCACACTTGTGTGCATGAAAACATTTGGCCCCATCAGATGGGAGGAAAAAAAGGCAAGTCAGCACTATGATAACAATGGCAACACGTAAACTAACAGCGCTTTCCTTTTGTTCTCCCAAGCAAAATAAACCCATTTAGGCTCGGAATTGAAAAGACGAGTATACTGAAACCCTCATGATGGAACCCAATTTTCAAAAGTGTTGGCAACCTTTTTAATCTCCAAAAAAGCAGCTGCTGAGTGTCAGCGAGCAGCAAGATGAAACCTGAGCAGCAACAACAGCCGCAGAGCTTGTAGTGTTAACAGATTAGCTGGTAGCTGTTCAACACCACACTATTACCTCAAATGAGACAGCAAGAATATCACGTATTGATCTGAGAGAATTGCAGTTTTTTGTTTGAATTGTATTTATCTTCAATTGTATTCTTAAAACTATAATTACATTTTTTAATATGTTTTATTAAAGGGACGTTGCTTTGATATAGCTATGCTTTATTATGACTGGGACTGGCAGGCTGAAATGTAAAAATCTACTAATTATCCTGTCAGACATGTTGGAACTTGCCCACATTTGTTCTTCCTTTTCAAGTCCAGCCATCATCCTCATCATCATCATCATCATCATCATCATCATCATCATCCATCACCCATGAAAGAACAACATCAAAATAAAAGACATCCGTCTTGAGTTTCTGATTCTTCAACAATGCCGAATGTACTTGGTCAGCATTGGCAACATGAATTTGGGGTGCATTTCATCTACATTGTTGTGCAATTAGTTGTACAGTGTTTTTCTTTTTCTTTGGCTTTCTTGTGTTTTTGTGAGGCCACCACTTCAGGATAGTGATGGCAAAAAGAAAAAAAAATCAATAAAAGAGAGAGAGAGAGAGAGAGAGAGAGAGAGAGAGAGAGAGATTTCGGAAAGGGGAAACAAATATTTAGAATAATAACAATAAATAAAAAAAAATCTGAAAATTATTTATTTAAAAATACTTTTAAAATTCTATAAAGCAGAAAAAAAATATATTTTGAAAAGCAGAAAAATAAGATTTGGAAAAACGGGGGTTGAATCTTCAGAAAACAGAAAAAAATAGTCAAAAAAAATCAATAAAGTAGAAACAAATTATTCCAAAAAACAAGAAAAAAAATGCTTAGATGTATATTTTAGTGTAAAATTTTAGAAGTCTGACTTACATTTTTCTTTTGATTATGTAGTATTAGGTTTATTCTTTTAAGTGACTAAGACTAAGAGTCTTTTGAGTAACGATATACAGATCAAATATATTATTCTATTAAAAAAAAAATTACATGTCAAAACAGAAACAGATTTTTCTGATTTTTAGATTATTATGATATACATGATTTTAAAACAAATACTAAACAATGAAATACTATCCCAGCCGGCTTCGGGCAGTAGGCGGGGGACACCCTGAATCGGTTTCCAACCAATTGCAAGTACTTTTATCATATAGTGGTTAACTTTTCTTCAGACTTGTATGACATTTTGGAATGTTCCAATGTTATAAAGCATAAACATTGCCTGTATAGTTAATGAAGGATTTATCCTTATTTTTTAAATAAGACAGACACAGAAAAGAATGTCTCGTTCTTATTTAGTTGTTTCTATTTAACATTGTCTACGGTCACGATAGCACTTGCTAAGAAACCAGAATATTGCACAGCATGTGTAACATAGCAATACAATGACACCACACATTCATACGCATTTGTTTATAAAAAAATTTCCCCACTATTAAAAGCAGCCTTATGAAAGTATCACGTTGACATGCACCTTCTGGTGACGGCCGTCTCGGAACATTCGCAAAGCTCACAGGTATTTCAATTCTTCGGAGAATGCAAGGAATTCTGCCAGAGAAACAATCCCATGGTTCACAGCGGTGCTTGAACCTGCCATCATATGATCATTAAAGACTTCTGGTTATGTGGAGCTGGCACATGAGCAAGGACAAGGTTAATCCTGGACATGCTGATTGTGCGGCATTCCTGAGAGTTATGGCAACCGACAATCAAACAGTGTGAAGAGAGGTTACTCGTTTAACAACTTTATTTTGTTTCCAGCTGTTTTGAATATACAGCAATTACAATAAAAAAGTACACACCCTTGTTTAAATGCCAGTTTTTTTTTGTAATGTAATAAAAGCGAACAAGAGAAAGCATTTGAACAGTTTTCCCACCATTTTGAATTGATTTGGAAATAGCCTATTTTCGAGAATAAACTATTGAGATAGTTTGGTTGCACAAGCATGCACACCCTCTTATAACTTAAGATGTGGCTGTGTTCAGAATAAACCAATACCATATTTAAGTCATTAAATGGCCCACACCTGACCTCATTTACAGTAAGCACCTACGATCAAATAAAGTTCAGCTATTCTATCTTATAGGTTTGTCCTGAAGGTTTTGTGCTAACACTAACTACAATTTGAAACTGTAGCGTAGCACATGGCAAGCAATTTTAACGTGTTAGCGGCTTTGTTTGTGCTTTCTAGTTTAGTCTTTCCCGACCCTTATTAAGCCAGGTCAAGTCCATATTTTACATTTTCAAAATATCTCGACACAACGTCACATAAATTGGATACTGAAATAATGATGATTTAGTCTCAAAATTGTGAAATCTGAACACAAAGCTACCATTTTTGTTTTATGAATGGCAATGTACATCACTGGAGTTGATGGATGAGCAAAGATCCGTTATTTAGAAAATAAAAAATTACCTTGAAAATGAAATGAACAAAAGATGCTAGTAGAGTGGCTGCAATCACAGCTATTTTGTTGGTAGGTTGTTTTTTGCTGAAGTTTTCTGTTTTCCTCATGTTTCATAAAGGAATGAGTTTTGACCCCAGTGTGTAAGAGATGGGTGATAATCTTGAGTCCCAGGTGATGTTGAGGTCCTTATTTGCTTTGTGATTATTTAGGTCAGCAATGTCAAACTTGTTTTCATCATGGTCCACATCAGAGTTGGTGAGTGGGGGGTGGTTGTTAACTTCACAGTTGAGTTCACATTGAGTACAGTACGGGAACAAAATGCAAAACAAATCACAATTCTTTTGTATAAGCAGAAATTGGTATAATGACATTTAAAATGAAACATCAGTTCCAAATCTTTTCATTTTAGGGAAGTACAACAACATCACTTTCTTCTTTTTAGGAAATTAAGTCATTTTGATCAGTCTACATTGATTCTCCTACATAAAAACTAACAATGGTTTCGGAGAGGTCAACACCCCAAAAATTCTTAATAAAACAGTTGCTCAGGGTTAGGCAACAACCAATCACGGCATACCTTTTTTTCTGAAGATGAGGTCATTACCTGAACCCTTTTCAGTTGACAGCAAGTGGCAAAGTGGCCGCCCAACTGAGAGGGATAAAAACAGGTAGATTTTGCAGTTTAACTCATATTCCACAAATGCAATATTAATCAGAATGCTTGTTTAGACTAGTGGGGGAACATACAAGGGTTGACTTCCCTTTTAAAAATGCATTAGTTTCAAGCGGCAAATTACGTAATGCAGTAGTTTTTTGTTTTTTTTTATCAACTCAACTCAACATATAGCTATTCGTCTTTAGTGGAAGAACATTTAATTATTCTGCCTGTACATCGCTGGAGTTGATAGATGCACAAAGATACGTTATTTAGAAAATAAATGTTTGTGAAAATTAAATGAACAAAAGATAGATTGGTTAATTTCCTAGTAGAGTGACTCCAATCCAATTGTTAAGTAGGCACCATATCAAACATACTCAAACTGAATTTTTAAATGTCGTTTGAATGAAATGTCCCCGTTGTATGCGCAAGTGTACCAAATGAAAATGAAGTGTTCTTGCGTGGGTTCTGAAGAGTGGGACAAAGAAAGAGAAGGCATCCCGATCCTTGAATGTGATTGGCCAAGAGCAGCGGGGGGGAGAGGAGGAATGAGGAGGAGTCAGCAAACACTACAGAACGCTGCCGTGTGCTCCTCCTCCTCCTCTTCATTTACTCACTGCAGCCTGTCGTGGATCCCAACTAGCTTCCTAACTTTTCCTCCTCTCCTAAACTTCCCTCGGGCTCGTGACAAATGGCTGACAAGCCCTCCGACTGTTTAACTCACAATAGTCTTAAACTGGGAAAACTGGTTCGCTTAAATTGCAATAAAAAGAGTAGGAACAACTTTTGAGTGAACTCGTCGAAAGCCGACAGAAAGAATCCCGAAAGAAGCTTCGCTGCACTTTGTTTCAAGGTAAGTTTGTAACCATGAAGCCAAGCGCGGTGTTTACTTGACTTCCCCGCATGCTTGACAAGTTGCGTCGACCCCCTCCCAGCGTCCTCATGAGCGCAGTTTCACTTTTTGGGGGTGCACAAAACCCAATTGGATTTCACGCCGAGTCCGTCCAACGCAAAGTCCACACAGTCCACCGAGATTCAAAAGACGACTTAGTGTGATCCGGCGTGGAACAATAGATAGAATGGAAGAGAGTGGAGCTCTAAGTGCAATGCAGAGTTTATTGCTGCTTTATGCTTTCGGCTTGGTTTGTAATTACAATGAGCAGAAATTGCTTCAAACTTGTCAAAATGGGACAACCTTTGAAGACTGCTTGCATAAGAATGTCACTCTTGCAGTGGCGTGATACCATTAAAGGTTTTTTTGTGGTAGCCTTGACGTTCGACTTACATTTTAGCATGTGTCTTATGACCTCTTAATAATAATTTGTACCAACCAAACTAACTTAATTATAAAAAATAATAACATCAGTATGTATTTTTATTTAAAAAAATAGAAAGTATTTTAAAGAAAAATATATTTTCTTTCGTATTGTTTCACAAAAAAAAAAAAAAAAAAATGCATACAATATTATGTGTTGAGTTGTCCAGAAATCAAGTTACTGACTTGAATTGCTGAACACAAGCAAATATTTTAGTGCTTGAATCGGGAAGCACAGTAGACCTAGTGGTTAATGGAAGCAGATTGCTGCCACACCAGGAAAAAACAAACAAACATGAGACATTTAACATAATAAATATTATGCTAAAACAAACTCATGTAAAGACGTGAAACTTATGTAAAAATGTGAAAGTGATCATTTTAAAACGTGACATGGCTCCTTTTTTCCCCCTGGTGTGGCAGCAATACACTTCCGTAGTTAACACATCTGCCTCACAATTGAGAGGTTTTGTGTTCGAATCTTACGTTCTTCCTGCTTGCATGGGTTTGCTCTGGCCACATTGCAAAAAAACACACCGATTCACTGAAGACTACATTTTTCATAATGTGAATGTTAAGACACTGGAATGTATCTCATTCAGACAGCTGGAATAGGCACCAGCTAAGCCACAACACTATTGAACATAAATGAAATATTAAAAAAAAAATGTATGCATTATTATTTCCTGATTAAGTTGTCACATTTAGGTAATTTACTTGGATTCCTGAATAGAAGATGATGTTTTAGTCGTTGAATTACGGCAGTACGAAGTGGTAGCACATCTGCCTCACAGTTTGTATAAGGGTTCGATTCTGTGTTCCATATTTCCTCTGTGGCGAGGGAAGATATTTGCAAAAATACTTTAGCTTAGAGGCGTTTATGGTAACTATTATTACATACAGTAACTACATGGTAAAATTTGTAAGTGTACATAATAAACAATATTGTTTTATTAATTGTATTGGGATTGACTACTTGACACTTGACTTTAACAGCTTGGAACCATGCCTGGACCATATTGGTCCTGGAAAAGGCAAAACAAAAAAATAAAAATAAAAATAAAAATAAAATAAAAGAAAAAAGCTGAGAGTAAAATAATTAGCCCAGTTATTGGAGACTGCACTTTGAAGTGCGGGAAACTTGACTGCCATCTATTTCTGACAGGTTTTAAAACACTGCCTGTAGTTAGAGAGCCAGCAGGGTAATTCATTGGCTGTCACAGTGGCTGGATTTGACTCACAGGCTTGAATTGTTTATAGGGGTGGAAAAATGTGATATAAGGCGGCACACCGGTGTCATGAGTAACAGGGGTGTGTGTGAAGGCCTGTTGCATGGACATTCTCATGGGTTTATTGATATTTGTGGGAGTGCTCTGATTCGGCTTGCCTTTTAACTCCTGAAAGTCTAAAGTTCATTTCCGTAGCGACACACCAAGCAGAGTTTTATTACTGCCTAACAACCTACTGTTGGCAACTACCTTTTTGTGTTAGATCCAAAAGGTAAATGTTTGTACATGTGTTCGTAGTATACTTACCCCCATTCAAGGTGTTGTTTGATGAATGACAGTACATAAAATTTTCAAGGGTTACGAACAACAATGAACTAGTTTGTGCAGTAGTAAGAGTGTACGTCATGGCAAAAGCCAAGCTCAGTTACCACCGTGTTTATTGGTGTAGAACTTTTTCATACAAATATTCACTAGAAGATACCACCCCCTAGGTTAGTGATATATGATTACGTTCCCATGAATGCACAAATTCAGGTTACACCGCCGCTGTATAAGCTGAACACTGCTGTAAACCGTTGTCTTCTCTCAGCTAATATCTTTCATTTCTTGCTTTTTATTCCTCCCCAGCTTCATATTCAAAATGTCCGTCACCAGCCACGAAAACCGAAAGTCTCGCTCCAGCTCCGGCTCCATGAACATCCAACTGTTCCACAAGACCTCGCACGCTGACAGCCTCCTAACCCAGCTCAACTTACTTCGCAAGCGTAAAGTCTTCACAGATGTTGTCCTGAAAGCCGGTAACCGGGCCTTCCCCTGCCACCGGGCCGTCCTGGCCTCATGTAGTCGATACTTCGAGGCCATGTTCAGCGGCGGACTGAGGGAGAGCCGCGACGCCGAAGTCAACTTCCACGACTCTCTCCATCCGGAGGTGCTGGAGCTGTTGCTCGACTACGCCTACTCGGCACGAATCATCATCAACGAAGAAAACGCAGAGTCCCTGCTCGAGGCCGGCGATATGCTTCAGTTCCATGACATCAGGGATGCGGCGTCAGAGTTTCTAGAAAAAAATCTCCACCAGTCCAACTGTCTGGGTATGATGCTGCTGTCAGATGCCCATCAGTGCCAGAGACTGTACGAGCTGTCGTGGAGCATGTGTCTGGCAAACTTCGCAACCCTCTACAAAACCGAGGACTTCCTGAACCTTCCAAGAGACAAAGTGAGCGAGCTGATCCTCAGCGAAGAGCTGGAGGTCGAGGACGAGAGCCTGGTGTACGAGGCCGTAATCGATTGGGTCAAGGCCGACATGGAGCAGAGGCACAGCGAGCTTCCGGAGCTGCTGCGCTGTGTCCGTCTGGCGCTTCTACCCGAGACGTACCTCCTCAACAACGTGGCTTCAGAGGAGCTGGTCATGTGTCACAAGGTGGGTCGAGAGATCGTGGAAGATGCCGTGCGGTGCAAGATGAGGATCCTCCAGAATGACGGCATCGTGACGGGATTCTGTGCACGGCCCAGAAAAGTCAGCCAGGCCCTGTTGCTGCTTGGAGGACAAACCTTCATGTGCGACAAAGTCTATGTGATTGACAACAAGACCAAAGAGATCACCCCCAAAACTGACATCCCGAGCCCGAGAAAGGAATGCAGCGCCTGTGCCATCGGTTGTAAGGTAAGAAGAACGTTGTAAGATGTGCCTAAGTAATTGAGATCTTTAAAAAACATTTAAGATCTGCTCCTTCTGTTGCAGGTATACGTCACTGGGGGGCGTGGCTCTGAGAACGGGGCCTCCAAAGATGTCTGGACCTACGACACTTTGCACGACGAGTGGTCTAAAGCGGCGCCCATGTTAGTTGCCAGATTCGGACATGGCTCAGCAGAGCTGGACCACATGCTTTACGTGGTGGGAGGACACACTTCTCTGGCAGGATCCTTTCCCGCCTCCCCATCCGTGTCACTGAAACAGGTGGAGCAGTACGACCCGCAGACCAATAAATGGACGCTGGTGGCTCCGCTCAGAGAAGGCGTGAGCAACGCCGCTGTTGTCGGTGCTAAAAACAAGCTGTTCGCCTTTGGAGGGACCAGCGTCAACAGAGACAAATATCCCAAGGTTCAGTGCTTTGACCCCTGTCAGAACCGCTGGTCCGTTCCTGCGGTGTGTCCGCAGCTTTGGCGCTACACGGCGGCGGCGGTGGTCGGAAACCACGTCGTCGTGATCGGGGGCGACACGGAATTCTCGGCTAGCTCGGCATACCGATTTAACAGCGAGACGTACCAGTGGTCCAAGTTCGGCGACGTGACTGCCAAACGGATCAGCTGTCATGCAGTGGCATCGGGAAACAGACTATACGTGGTTGGGGGGTACTTTGGGGCTCAAAGGTGTAAGACCTTAGACTGTTATGACCCATCATCGGACTCTTGGGACAGTGTGACCAGCGTTCCTTACTCGCTCATTCCCACAGCCTTCGTCAGCACATGGAAGTACCTGTCAGCCTAGAAGTGCACGTTGAACGTCCAACGGTGAGTACTTCTAGTCTCCAAAAAAACTCACATGGTCTCAGGTGAATGTCAGTTTGAGCCGGACTAGGCCAGTTCCCAAGCCTGTACTGTTGCCAAGGTTGCTACTGGTTACAGTTACACATTATCTAGCCGCTGTGGTGACCGGGTGTTGGATAAACACGCTGGTCTGCAGAGCTGGAGGAATGTCAGCGGCGTTGCTAATTACAGAGCAGAGCGCTGCAACACCGGACCGCTTGTCATTGGTCCAGGCTTGTGCTTGTAGTGCCAGGTAGACGAATGAGAAGGCACCATCCGTCAGGATTCGGCACTCAGAATTCTACAGGTTAGAAGACGGTATGTTTAGGGCTTGGATGTACAGTGAACGCCCGTTAATTGGGGGATACGTTCCAGACCCGCCCACGATGACTGAAAATCTGCGATATACAGACACCATGTTACATTTTTACTCTCCCACAACAAATTTACATTTATGAAGACACACGTTTTGAAGTATTCCTTGGCAACTTTGAATTCAGTCTGGCCTGTATACTGTAAGATGTTACCTATTAACAAAAAAAAAAAAACGATACAAAAATCTGGTTTCATTATAATCGGGCTGGTTGGTCCTTAATGTTTTGGACAATGTCAATCATTCGTTTCTATTAGTGGAGGACTGCTGGTCCATGAAATTCTTCAGTGAGTGCCACGTATTCACTCATTCAATTGAGGGGAAACCTCTTTGCAGTGTGCAACTCACCGGAGTCACATTGAGAAGACGGCAGCGCCATTTTATTGCTGGTTGGCGGTTTGTGTTTATTGATCATTTAAGTTGAAAGTAAACTGTAGGCGGGGTTTTATTACGATGACGAGAGCCATTCAGCTGTACGCGTGTGCACTTAAGGTTTATGTGCTGTTGATTCATTGGTTTTGAGGGTTGGTTTATTTTGATTTTAGCCCGTTTTTTCCCCTCTTTTTTTTGTTTAAACATAAAGGCCCTTTTGTGCATAGAAAAGCTTTGATCTTCTATAAGTGCATAGTGTATGTAATGTAAATAACAATTCCTTCTGTGTTGTGCCTTTCCTATAGGCATGTTATTTTCACTTTGACAGATCGTTTTCGGGGACTTGAGAACAACCACATTTTTCCAGTCTGGTAAACAAGATCGTAACTTCCATACGGGCGTGTTGTGCGATGCCAAGACGGTGACGTATAGCTGAGTGCGAGCGGGGGCGTCTGCTGCACGGCCTGTGTCGCCTGTACACAGCTGGTTGGGGTGTGAGCTGAAGTAAGGGGGGGATGTGGGGAAAGGCATTGCATGACTGCTGTTGAGGACCACTGTCTCTGTGGTATACATTTTGGTTTTTGGGGCCATGGTTGGAGACAGACAGGCTGGCTTAGGAAAGATCAAGGCACCGCATCTCTCTGCAGTTACCGTGGCGACCGCCCGAGCGCCTTTGTTTGATTACAGCAAAGAAGGGGTAAGAAGCAGCAGAGATCTGCAGAGGGCCAACTTGTTGTAGCAGGAGTATAGAAGCCTGTGTGTGTACAGTACTGTCTTTTTATTTTTGCGTAGTAATAAAATAAAATAAAACTACACACACACGGAAGGAGTTGCAAGTGCAGCACAAGACCAGAAGAAGCAAAGCTATATTTTGCCCACTTTGGCAGCCGAAACTAATGCCTGCCTAAAAATACTTAGCTCCAGAGGCTGTCAACTTTCAGCTGGGGTCAGAGAGGCAGAATAATTGTGTGTCTGTATTGCTTGCATGTGTTTCATTTAATGTTTATGGCAGGGTTGAAAACCTCCACTCAGCTGTTTATGGACTGGATTTGTGCTTTTATGCACTTGTAAAACTTTTGCCGATCAATTTTTTTTCCTCTCTCTTTCGCTCGCTCTCTCTCTCTTACACAAAGACACACACACATGAATATACACGCATACGCAGGGAGCTGCATTGGTAACATTGCCTGTTCTTTAAAAAAAAAAAAAAAAAAAATTGCCAACCAACCTTATGCTAATTTGGGAGGAATTAAGGTGTGGTCTGCATTCCTATTAGTAAAGCTGTGGTGGATGTTAGATACCATTTTTTTTTTTTTTATGCCGATACGAGTACTCAACTCATGATACCAAGTACAGATGCCACTAGTACTTCTGAGACATTTTTTTTTAAATCATAAAATGACAATTTTAAAGACCTATTTAACCCAATATAGCATTTTCCTTAAAATTGCATTGCATTTCTACTTTTCACCAATACCAAGTAATTTCTATCCATCTATTGTTTTTCATGTTTGTCCCAATTTGTATGGTAGGTATGATGGAGCCTGGCTGTCACAGCTGACTTTGGTTAATAGGTGAGGTAAACCCTGAACTGGTCGCTAATCTATCACATTCAAACTATTTTAGAACCCAACATGCAAATACTGATGCAAATACAGAACACTAAAACTACAAACAGGAAGTTGACTTACAACAAATTGTTAGCCCATGTGCTAAAACGTTTTGAGGAAAACTGACCGCAATAAATGTAGATTTTCTAAAAAGCAGAATGAAGTTAGTCTACTAATAAAGTATTCCAAAGGCAAAATGATTACATATTGTTGCTTAAGGCGCAGGGTGGGACGAACCAACAGCAAATTTGAACTACAAGCCAGTTTTCTTGAGGCAGTTAATAACTGAAAACGGATAAAAACTGACATTTTTGTCCAGCCTGGAGTCTGAATAAACAAACATTTGAAACCGAGTCTCAAAGTGAAAGTTTTTGAAAACAGCTCTCTCTAAATGTTGAAACTGTCCATCTGAAAAAACAAAGGCCATTCGGAAGAGTTCAGCATGTGCATGAGTCACAATAAAAGCAACCACGGAGGGGGACCATAATGTTACTATGGTCAAGTCACATCAACTCGTGTTAGTCTCAAAGGGCAAGTCGAACCTAAAAGTTTCTTTGCAATGTTCCTATGTAGCCCCACTAGTCTAAGCACGATATTCTGGTTAATGTTGCATTTGTGGAATATAAATGAAACAGAAAAAAAAATCCATCCCAGGGAGTGGCCATTTTGCCACTTGCTGTCAATTGAAAATGACACCACACTGGCAAAATGGCCGCCCCTGAGATGGATAAAAACGGGTGGATTTTTCTGCTTATTTCATACTCCACAAACGCATTATTCATCAAAATGATGTGTTTAGATTAGTGGGGGAGAGAACATTTTTGGTTTTATTTCCACTTTTAATATGTGCTCAGTTTCTGCTATCAGCCTATGAGCAGACAGGATGCAACCAAACGTGCGTGTTTAAAGTTCAACACAACGTCTCCCTTGGAACCAGTCAACTGTGACAACCTCGCAAATGACTTATCTATGCGTTGACTTTTGTCTCTCGACCCAAGGCCCCCTCCAATTCATGACCTCTCGTCACATCGAAATTACAAACATAAGCGCCACTTTAACTGCTTCAACGGACGCCGTGTGATGGAGGACACCTGGCGGGGGCAGAGGTTGCCCGAGGGGAGTCGTCGGCGAGGTCGCGTCGTTCCAAGGCAGCTGCTGTAAAACGGAAAGGTCACTGTGGGATCAGGGAGGGCCCTCCTGCTCACTCAATGCTAATGTTTTATTAATGCCGCCCTGTGAGGGCCACCAGGAGCCCAAAGTGAAGGAAGCTTTTATAATTGCCACACACACGTAGTTAAGAGCACGTGCGCACACACTTGGCGTGCGGTCCCTTGAGTAATCAATCTGCTGATTTGCATAATCCTAATGGACTTTTTATTAGGCTTTTCTCTGCGCTGTAAGTAAGAGAAAGGGAAAGCGGAGAAGATGCTTCAAATGGCTGAATAATTGCCCGCGCTAATTTGATTAGGCCCTCAAAAAGCGACGAGCCGTCATACAGTTCCTGAGGCCTCTTCAGGGGAGCCAGCTGGCATGAGCCAGAGGGTGTCTGTGCCTGGTAATTAATCTTCAATTGCGTAATATTTGCGCCTCTGAAGTGGTACCGAAGTGGCGCGGGTTGAGTTACAGAGGCACTCTTTGTTGCGCTCTTCTACCTCAAGGACGCCCCCCCCCCCCCCCCCCCCCATTCTCCTGTGCAGCTGCACCGAGACACCCGGCCCGACATTCTTTGACAGCACAAACAACGCAAACGCATGTAAACACCCGCGATTCACGTTAAGAGACCTACAGGCAATGTTTTTGCATCTGGATTAAGCTTGAACTATTTAAGAAGTTAGGTAATGCTTTTAATTCTAATTAGCTTTGCATTTAGCAGGGGTTCACCTCAGCGTGTACTCCAAGAGATCACAGGGATCATTCAGAGGATCACGGCGCTGATGCGTACAGTCGCGCACACATACTGCCATGTTTATAGTGTGTAGTTTGTTGTTAATAGGCCAGAAAATATAGTGCATTAGGTGAATACTTTTCTTATTCATAAATTGGGTTATTTTGTCATTCAGTAAAGCATTTAGGAGTGAAAACAGATTTGTCACAGTCTCCACATTGATAGAGCAGAAAATGAAAGACGGCCTAGCGGAGTATAAGAGTGATGACTCTTCATATTAAAAAGTAATGATGGCCGTCACTCAGTAAAGTAACTAAGGAGTGAGAAGCAGCTTTGTCATCATCTCCGCTTGAGAAAGATTAAACGTGTACTAGAAGCGCTCGAGACAAGAGCATGCATTAACATGTAGTGTACACCACCAGCTTCTGCGGTTACCTTAGTTTTTTCCATAAGTTTTTCAGTATTCAGTATTTCTCACTTTACTTTAATGGGGCTTTCACAACGCACATTTTCTGCATGACGTTAAGCAGAGGGATGCTGGTGTCCTAGCTTAAGCTTGCTATATTGGTCGCTGGTTGCTAAGTGACCGAAGAGGGAGTGGCCTGGTGCCTTCTACCTCTTGTTTGGACATGAAGTACGTTACAACTTGGCAATATGTTTTTGTCCATCCAGCCATTTACTACTGCTTATCCGGGGTCGGGTCGCAGGTGAAGCAGCTTTAGGGGGGGAAGCCCAGACTTCCCTCTCCCCAGCCACTTCGACCAGCTCCTCCAGCGGGATCCCAAAGTGTTCTCAGGCCAGCCGAGAGACATAGTCATTCCAGCATGTCCTGAGCCGTCCCCGGGGCCTCCCGCCAGTGGGACATGCCTGGAACACCTCTCCAGGCATGTCCAGGAGGCATCCAAACCAGATGTCTGAGCCACCTCAACTGGCTCCTTTCCACATGGAAGAGTAGCGGCTCAACTCTGAGTCACTCCCGGATGACAGAGCTTCTCACCCTATCTCTAAGGGAGAGCCCGGACACCCTGTGGAGTAAACTCATTTCGGCCGCTTGTATCCCGGATCTTGTACTTTCACGACCCATTTGCCTTTTGGCTCAGCTCCTTCACCACAACGCTCAGCTCCTTCTGATAGAGGCCACATCACTGCAGACACTGCACCGATCCGCCTGTTGATCTCCCGCTTCCTCCTCACTCATGAATAAGACCCAAAATACTTGAACTCCTCCACTTAGGGCAGGATCTCATCCCCGACCCGAAGAGGGCACGCCACCCTTTTCCGACTGAGGACCATGGTTTTGGATTTGCTCCAGTGAGAGTTGGAGATCACGGCTTGATGAAGCCAACACCACCACATCATCTGCAAAATGCAGAGATGCAAATGCTGAAAAGTTGGAACAGAATCGGTGACAAACGGCATCCTTGGCGGAGTCCAACCCTCACTGGGAATAAATCCGACTTACGGCCAGCAATGCGGACCAAAGTCTAACAGCAGTCGTACATGGACCAAACAGTCCGTATCAGGGAGCTCGTACCCTGTACTCCCAAAGCACCAACACACACAGGACTCGAGGGAGGGACACGGTCAACCGCGTTCTCCAAATCCATAAAACCCATGTAGACTGGTTGGGCAAACTCCCATGCACCCTCGAGGACCCTGCCGAGGGTGTGGAGCTGTTCCACTGTTCCACAGCCGGAACTAAACCACACTGTTCCTCCTGAATCCGAGATTCGACTTCCCTCCTCTCCAGCACCCCTGAATAGACCTTACCAGCGAGGCTGTGATCACTCTATAGTTGGAGCACCCTCCAGTCCCCCTGGACCACCACCCCGGTCTGCCAATCCAGAGTCACCATCCTCGATGTATACCACAATGTTGTAGAGGCATGTCAACCACAACATCTAGAACCTTTCGGAACTCCAGGCGGATCTCATCCACCCCCGGGGCCTTGCTACCGAGAAGCATATATGTTTTTGTAACTTTATGAAAAGCTCTGCCTTTATCCTCACTGAGGTGATGAGCAGTTATTTGAATACTGCTTTGAGATGTACACCAATTATCCAGTGGGAACTCCATAGCATTATGGCATGGATCAGCGCAGGCTTCCGTCACTCTTATTTCGTCATCCAAACAAAAGCAACCACACTCAAACAGGTCAAGATTAAAGCGCAAGCACTCATCCGCTGACAAACGATGATAATTAGGGATAAACGTTGCGTTCCTCCCTCAGAATATCCAGTGGAACATTCCATCCTAACTGCAGGGTACTCAGCTATCTGCGGTGGCAGCTGGAGATCAGAGATGCCAGATATTTAAAAAGAGTTGTGAAAATGGTGCTCAACTGCTGCAGGAATCTTACAACGGATCCAAGGGGAAGGTCTTCATGTATTGGCCAGTTGCAGCAGATGGTTTTTACAGAGGCTCATTATCTCCTCCAAGGACTGCATTAGCAGGATTATGCAAAAACCCATTTCCACATCATTAGAAATTAGAGAAAAGTGCAGATCCACATCTTTTGTCGCTCATTAGTCACAATTTCTAGCTGTTCTTCTAAAAATTCCACTATTTTAATTTTTTACAATAGCTTAGTAACTCTTTTAGTCTTTTTTTTTTTTTTCTGCCCCATGTCCAGGGCCACGTGACCCTCGACAGGATAAAATGGAGCAGGTTATAAATTTCATTGTTGGTGGCAAATTCACAAATGTTTTCCTTGTATCCACTGTATGCTTCCTACATGCCTGGAAATAGCTCTTCTTGTTTGTTTCTATTGGCAAAAGCAGGTAGTATGAGGTACTGTTTCTTGTACGAGATTCTATATGGATGATGTAAACTGTTATTGGTTATTCACTGGCGAAACAGATTTATCACGGTCGCACTCTTTTAGGGATACACGTGCTAATGAAAACTTAGCTTTTCACTAGTACGTCCAGATAGGACTGATGGGTTCAACGTAGTTTTTTTTTCTTTAGTTTTTGTGTTCATTTTGAAAGAGGGTATTAGTCTTCACCAAAACTCAAGTCTGAATAAGAAAGTAGTACAATAAGTCGGTGTCAAGGAAGTATGTTTACGTGATACATGTGGTTTGAGAAACTAGCTTACCTAAGTTTAGCCTTGGTTCATAGAGGAAGGAGTAATTTTAAAGATAATTTTGAAATGATATTTGAATGTTTGGGGATCACATTTTGTGATACGTTTACAGTTTGTTTACTATTAACATAGGCAGTTGTAATCATTTGGGAGGGGGAGATACGCTTTTTTTTTTTTTTTTTTTCCCTGCTATTTGCGGCAGGGCTCAGATCTCCTTCTGGCTTCCCCACTGGGCTTACTGTACTATTTTGAAGTGGAAAACTGACCGCGGATTATGTTTAAATCTATTCCAAGAGGGCATTTTTGGTTATTTCGCACCTTACTAACAAAATTCACACATCAGAGTTGATCTAAAATGTTTTGCAATGGCAGACTACACTAAAGTCCTCCTCCTCCTTGTGTTTTCCGTTATTTACACAGAAGAGTACTGTAGTGTATTTAATAGCGATCTGCACGACAGGCTGGGGAGACTTAATCGCACATTCCACTGGCGAAGCATTTCGAGGGCGCCGTTGACGCTGGCTACGCCTTGTGAGCCGATGCTAAGCTGTATAGAATGTCTCTTTGACAAGCTGACGGGAGACCTGGAGGCCTCCGCGCATTCTTGTGTGGTCATGTACCCTCGCTGGGTCGTCACCGGACCGTAACATTAATCTCCTCCTTTCACCTTCTCTCCACAGCAACGAGGATGAAGGGCCCCGTGTGTTCCCCCGCCGGCGTTCCCGGTATCGTCAACATTGGACTGGCTCGATTCCTGGAAAGTGAAGCCTGAAAGAGCGTCTTCATCGCCTCCTTCCACCGGATGTGTTTACCCAGACCGTCTTGTGTAACTTTCCCATGTAGCCCCTAAGCCGGTGCGGTTGCCATGCACTCTTTGTAACACGCGAAGCGCAGCCATGGGAGGCCCCGGAGCAGAACGCTTCATAACTTAATGCCTAATGTTTGACTGAAGTCCTGCAACATTTAGCCAAAAGCAAGTCTTTGCTTCCTCCTTCCTCGTCACACTGGGTTTTCACTCAGGTGTAACGTATCAAACTGCTGACTGATTGACTGACTCCATCGGAAACTTGCGTTGGCTGACGAGCGCAGAAGACGTGTGCAAAAAGTGGACGACTGTATGCACAGTACGACTCTTCCTGTCTCTTTTTTTAGACGTTGGACTTGGGCTTCCCTCAATTTTGGCCAGCTTAAATTTGCATCTTCCTCCTGAAGTGAAAATACAAGCTGGCAAAGCCCATCACAGCTGAAGAAGTTACTTATTTTTGTGTGTGTCTCAGGGTTATGTATATATATTTTTTGTACTGCATGAAGAGGCATGAACTATATTCACTCTCGAATGATGACCTCTTTATTGTCTGTTTTTAACAAGGCTCTTCTTTGTGTGAATGTACAAGTCATGACAAAGGTTTTTTTCAATGACATCTGCAGTGTTTTTCCCAACTGAAAGTTCAAAAGTATGTTTCTTATAGCGGCAGTCATATTGGAAACGCAGACGCTGCCAAAACCTGACTAGTAAAACTGACGATTTATTTATAGCTACTGTATCATGTTTTTTCCCCCCATTTTACATTTGAGCATCTTAAATAGATTGACAAATAGTTTTTATATTTTCTTAATAATTCGTGTCTTTTTGATTTGCACAGTTTGTACGAGCTCTCGTCGTGGTCTTAACTTTATTATGTGTATGTCTTAACTTTTGAATCAACCTAACTTAATTTGATCAGACATGCTGAAAGACAGTCTGTTACTTTCCTTCCTCTTAATGTCAATAAAGTACTATCCTGTTAAAAGCAGCGTCCTTGTTGTTTGTCATGTGTTTGCCATGCTTGGAATTAGGCAGCTCAAGAGGCGTCATTATCCATCACAAAAGCAAGCAATAAGCAAACATGGAGAGCTATGTAAACCATGCTACACATATATTTGGACAATTATTTTACAATGTTGCCTTTACAACAGATGCATGTAAATGCCAGTGTGGCAAAAACATATTTGCAATTATGTTTGAACATACTTGTTTGCTAAATGCTAAAAATAGTATTTTTTCCCATAATGCCGCGGGCTATTGACTTGCACATGCACATACCCAGTGGCATGGGAATAAATGGCAAATGTTACATACTTAATTTTTTGAATGTATTTGTATAATGCAGGCCAATATGGGGAAAAAACTTTCAGCATTTAGTCTACAAGTACATTCGAGTGCATTTGCAAATACGTTTGAAAGGAATTGCCAGTCAAAAATATTTACTCTGCATTGGCAATTTAACGCTTCCGTATCATACAGCACCACAATTGATTTGAAGTCAACTAATAAAGATGTGAATTTGAGGACTGTTCCATCATCTTACTATTTTAAGAGAGACAATAAATCAAATTCTGTACAGTCAGAATGTTCAAGTTATTTGCAAGTCGCACACAGAGGGATTTGAATATTAAATGAACATTTCCTCCGTGTATGTTGTCTGAGTGCTGTGAAATCATGCTGTAAATATTTAAACAACTCAAATGCAGCTCACTTAAAAAGGCGCCTATACACAACACGCACCAAAAGAAATTCCAAAGTTTAAGGCCAATAACGCGAGCGGTGTGTTGCAAGTTTCAAATGTTTTTCAAGAGCGCCGTGGCAGACTGGGACAGTTAATTGGATGTAAACAAGAGGCGGCTGCGAAAATCCCCCAGTGAAGCTACGAGATTATGCCAGGATTATGATTATGCCATCATGTCAGTGTGGGTCAATATTGTAAACTCATTTTCAGGAGATGTTGCTTAATTTATATACAGTGGGGTAAAAAAAAAAAAAAAAAAAGAAGTATTTGGACAAAATCCAATAGGAATTCTGCCAAATAATTTTTTGCCCCACTGTATGTTAGTTTAGACTAGATTTAATATAAACACAAAACAGATTGCTTGATTTTAACTCAAACTATCATAATGTATTGACAACATTCTGCAAAGAAGCTCCCAAAGAAAAGCACACAGTAGTATAACAATGTTAGGAAAAGCCTACTAGAACATCTAGTTTGAGCCGATTAGATGGTAGTAGCATGATTAATGAAGGGTTCCGAAAAGATCCCAAACACATTTAAAAAAAAAAATAGCAACATTCATCGCTGGCTAATTTCTGGGCAAAAAGTTGGCAAATCTAGCTACAAATGTGCCAATTTGGCATCAACGGATGCAGCCACTCATCAAAGCTTCATACATGGATTCTTTACGACAATGCAGGAGTGCAGAAGAAGATGAAACATGCCTGTTTGAAAAGAAGAGTGGGGGGTATAGTTGGCAGCGGGGGGGCAGGACTGCCGGGCCGGTCAATGGGTCCTATTGTGATGCAAACTGCGCAAAAAGAGCAATTTCAAACCCAACTCGCCGACAACGCCGTTAACTGGCGTGAAGAAGTAGTCATTTCAACGTCGGCTGCAGACAAAAGAACATCAGAGGCCGGCAAAACAAAACAAAAAAGGATAGGGAGGGGGGGCACTAACTGCCAGAACAATCTGTTCATATAGGAAAGCAGGGGGGTGATTCTGTACATATATGAGGTGGGCGGAGCCTAGTTTGGACTTCTTGTTAAAAGGAAGCAACGAGGCGGAACGGACAAGAGACTTTTGCACACCCAAATATTGGTGTGCGTCTGGAGGCTTGAGACCCCCAGCTGGGGCCCCCCGCCTATTTTGTGCGGACACAAAGACCCCTTGATGAGGCCACAATCAACATCACTTTGCCGTCCCTTGGGGGGCGGAGGGGGGGGGGGGGGGCGTCCATCATCGATGGTGAATCAATGTGCACCTTCTGGCCAAAGCAGATTGGGTGTCTTCTAAATTCGAGGCAGCAGTAGTTCAATCTGTTTGGTGACAAGGAGGTCAGCAAAGTATGGAAATTTGCGCTGATGGTGGAGTGGTCTCTGCTCTCAGTGGGCGTGTCTGAGGAATGTGTAAAACCATGACCTGCTAAACTGTCAATCAAATAACACTGATATATCCAAGAAAAATGGATGCTAGGTCATCTTCGCTACTTCCTTATGCTTACACTACTTGTACATTTAGGCTATGAAAATATATCCACTTAAATGTTTCCAGAGACTGGAATTAAAAAAATATTAAAAACCCAAATAAGACGTGTTTTATGCCTAGCTATGGTATGATGTACTGTTTTCAGTGCATATTTAAGCATCTTTATGGATTTTTCGACATAGTTTCTTACAACAGTCAGTGGAACATTTAAGATTAAGCACGAGTTTTAAATCAACAAGGCCAATTCTGTGGCTGTATTGTGACATTTGTGGATATTTTTGTTTTGTTTTGTCTAACCTTAAATGGACGTCAATCAGATTATTAAAACCACATGGCCAGGCCACATGTATGCCAAGACCACAAGCACAGTATCATCTCAGCTCTACTAGCCTTAGTTTGTTGTGGTCGGTTTTCCATTTCAGGAAATTGCAAAAACCACACCGCATTGAACGCATCAGTTGGAACTAGACTAAACAACAAAAAGAATGGTGGAGATCATAGCTCTCCTGTGTTTACTTCTGAAGGAGACACATTTGATCCAGAGGAAGCAAAGCAGCAGAATGGAGACTGTGGAGTAAAACTGCCGCGCCCATATCACAAATCACAGAACAGGGTACGCTCAGTTTCCTCGTGAATTTTGTCATCATCAAAATCTTTTCTTTTCCTGTTAGTACCTCCTTTTGCCAGTGGAAAAATTTGATTTCTGAACTAATCGATGCATTAATCGATAGAATAATCAAGAGTCATTTGTGACCGACCTACATTGCTACAGTAATGAAAGGGGCACATTGCAGTTCCTAGATTGGTCGACAGACAAGTGTCAATTTCACACAACAGAAATGGAATAGTTAGTAGTAAAAACAACAACACAGCATTCAAACCATCATGTACGTACCTCCTTTTTGTTGAATTGACACTGCCACACTGTTCCTGTATGATATCACCCTATTGACATTTTACTCATCTTGCCAACACACCCCACAACACTAACACAAGCCAGATCATATGTTTCCAAACTATACAGTAGCAAACCACAACTAACTGCAGTGGAATGGCAAAACACGTTCTTGCAATAAAAGCTTGGACCTCAGCTAGCACTGTTATTTTCAATCATTAAAGAATGGAGGAGATCAAGGGTCTGTGGAAGTTTGGAGAAAATCGAAGGGTTCGGTCAAGGCAACTGACACGGCCGATAGCCCCCTAAACTGTATCTCTGTATCATTATCACTTAGTCTTGTTTTGACATGGAACTTGCATCCGTTTTCTATAGCGCTTGTCAATGTTAGGTTGGGTACACTGGAGACTGTCTAAGCTGAATTTGTCGCAGTATAGCAGATAACTAATGGAAAACTCCATAGTCACACTAGCAAACAATTAGCATCTATGTGGCGGTGTTGTTACCCATTGGCCAACGGATATCACAACAATACTTATGGGTGTGTTCAGAAAATATGCTATGAAATCCATCCACTACAGTGAGAGTAAATATTAATTCCCATTCATTTCTGAACGCATCAGGATGTTGTGTTAGTAAGACTACTACTAGTGTTTTGTTGTGGTTACTGTACAACAACTTGGTTCGGTAGTAATCAACTTGCTAGCCCACACAGCTAGCTAACATCAACATTAGCCAGCCAAACATCAACCATCTTAAGAAAAGCCATAGACCTAGCGCCACTTAACTGTAAACTTGAATTTGAGAAGCATCTACGGTACACAAATATTTAACAACAACGTTTATATCCCACGTCAGGCAACAACCTCACATTTTGCTAGCATCGTGTCCCCATTTGGAGCACATAGTGCGCACACTGGCACTCCGTATTTGGTACACTCTGAAAAACAACTTGAAAGTTCTGTTTGAAAACTGCAGTGAGACGAATTACATCAACCCAATCAATACCACATCAGAATAATCTACCTGAGCAGAGATAATTTTAAAATACTAAAAAGCTTAAGGGCAATCAAGGGCTTCCTAATGACACATTAAAACAAGATGACTAATGAACTGTGCTGTGAGATGCACTGCACAAAGATGTTTGTGAGCCAACATTTGCTGAAAAACGCCCCGCCCCCCTGTGCTGAGGTCTCCCAGTGGAGTCATGAGGAGCAAACAGAGTGAGACAGACAGACTGTCAGCAGCGTGACCACTGGAGCGAAAGAAGACTTGTCTCGTGTCTGCTGCGTGTGCTCGTGTCACAAAGCTAGTGTGTGTGGAGAAAGGGTCCAGTTGTTGAAGTCTTTCACTTGAAACTGTTTTTCTACACTTCTAGGTTAAAAACATGTCTCTTGGATAGTCATATTGGAACCCACTTATATAACCAAAACTGAATAGTAAAACCAAATGTGCACCGTTTTATTCATAGTTACTACTGTACTGTATAATGTTCCTTTCATTGCACATTTAAGCAACTAAAATGGATTTTTGTGGAGAGTTTCCTACTAGAGTGGAACGTCTAAGCTTAAATGTGATCCATTCCAGGATGTGGGCTGACCTTCATTTTGTTTGGATTTAAAATTAGTTTTTTTCCATAACAAATATAGTAGTAGCTTGACTAAAGTTTAATTTGTGCCATGGCCAAGCATGGAACGCCATTGAAATGTCAGCTGGCTCCAGCCCCAACTAAAAAAAAAAAACAAAAAACAAAAACAAACAAAACATTTTTTGTGTTTTTAATACAGAAATAAATAAATTAAAGTGTGAGTGTAATTTCTATATTATATTTGTGTTATGTATGTGTTTAATAAACAGCTGAAAGTGCATCAGTGACTGTAGTTCAACCATTCACCCAATTTTTTTTATTATTATTTTTTTAATCATGGAAAACGCTCATTGGGGGTATGACACTTTTTTTGCCACGCAAAAACTCCCAAATAATACTTCCAATTTACACTGTTCAAATTCAACTTTTCACCCCATTCATTTTCAATGGGACAGACACTGAGCTTTTTCCAAGTATCACGTTCCACGCCCACTTCCATACGCATAACTTATCATCATTACCAGGTGTCTGATACTGCTCGGTGGTAAAGCGCATTGTCCAGTAACCAGGAGGTTAGAATTTCATAATTTATCTCTCAATTTACTTCATAAGCATTCCACATGCAAACCTTAGCATTCAGCTTTCAGCATTCCCACGCAATTTCTCCAAGAAATTGCACTTAGTCTAGTTTTTTATGCAATTGAATGTGTGTCAATTATTCACAGATTTTCGATATTTGTGCTTGTGGATTTTTTTTTTCCTCGTGTCAAACTATTTGATTGAATTTAATTTTGTATTTATCTTGTTTGTTCAATTTAAAATTATAAATCAAGTGTTCAAAAGAAGACTCCCCCCACACACACACACACACAACAATTATTACTACTTTAATTAGAGTGACAAAACATCCATTTCCATGCACAATAACTTCATTAAGCAAGTGAAAGCTGGGAGGAGGTGACGGGCCTCTGGTGATTTGTGACTGAAAAATGCAAATGCACATCACGACTACTTTCGCATTTGCCTTCAGATTCAAATCCCACTGAGTGAAATCCCCATTGTTGGGACAACGTGCAATTTCATGAATGTGGGGCATCCTTTTGTCTTCCCTCCTCGCAAACGCAGGTGGGAGGACCGTTTGCTGGATGAGAACAAGCACAAGCACAAAAGAAAACAGCTGATGAGCAACAAACGCGAGTTGGTGGACATTCCCAGCGAGGCCGACATACTTTGATTTATGCGATTTGTTCAAAAAGGCTGCACTCCTCGTCCACACAAAGCCCTTTGTTGTGCTCACACTTTGCTCGCTTAATCGACACTTCCGCTTTACTCTCATTAATAAAACATACAGACACGCTCCCAGCTGGGGTGGAGGAGCGGAATAGCCGGGTTTGATATGTTGCCTGAGGTGACACGTGCACTTGCACACATGCCGTCAATCAACGGAGGGCCGCGCTTTGCAGTTAATAAAACTTCAAACGTGTCACAATGAGGTGGAGTGTGACGCACGTGAAACCCCCGCTGACACATCCGACTGAAATTTCCAGATAGCATAGTGTGTTGCGTGTGCGTGAGCATGTGTCATCATGTCCGGCTGACCACCTCAGATGGGATGTGACACACAGGATGAATAATACAATAGAGGGATACCCGGACGTGTCCACAGCATCTGCTCCTGTCTGGGGGGGCTTGATGTGTGCCCCACCCCAGCATCTCATTCAGAAACTAATAAAGCACACACGTGCTGGATTAGACACGCAAACACACTTCTTTGGGGGCAATTGGAGGATATGACCTTTAGGGGTGTACAGCCCTATAATAGAATAATGTTTCAAATGAAAACCGTACTACAGAAGTGGCGTTCAATTCTCTTAAAGAACTTAAAGCACTGTATTTGTGTGATATAAATATTTGCTTTGTTCTTGTTTTTCTTATCTTATTCTTTACTGCACGACTGAGTTCTGTTTTATGTACAGCACTTTGTATACAGCAATTCTTGTTTTAAAGTGCTTTATGAAGTTGAGTTGAGAGTTGATATTCAGAGAGGATGGCATAAAATATTTTTGGCCTTAAAACAATTTTCTGACTTTTTTTGTGTACATTTTATGTTTTTATATTTCTTCTTTTTGTTTTTCTATTGTTAGTTTCGTCTATTAGCTTTTGAACTGTTTCTATTCTGCCTTAAAAAAAAATAAAAAATTCTGACTTTTTTTGCCCTTCTTTTGCTTTTGGACATTTTTTTTCTGCCTTTTTTTTTTTTTTTTATTAAATTCTCTGACATTTTTGGCAATTTCATGAACATTTTATCTTAATTTTCTGCTTTTTATGTTCCTTTTTGGGCATTAAAAACGCTTTCATCTACCTTTCGTCTCTTTTTCTAACAACTTAAAGATTTCGATTTACATTTTATGAATTTATTTATTTTTTTATGTAAATCATTTATTCATTCAATTAATATTTTATCTAAAAAAATAAATATGTAAAAAAAAAATACATATTTCTACTATTTTTTTCCCCTTTTTTTTTTTAAAGATATTCACAGGGAGCCAGCAGGAGTGGGACTAAAGAGCCACATGTGACCCTTGCCCTAACTCAACCCAACCAAAACCAAAACTCAAATCTAAACTGAATGAAACGTCTTACTCTAGCGAAACACTGACAAAACATGCCAACAATAAACCATCAGAAAAGTTTCATTTTGGGTTCCAGATGCTCTTGTTGAAGGTTTGAATCCTTCCTGGCCTGAAAATGAGGTGTGGCAAGAACCTGAATAAAATTACAAAATAACATCCAAAAACGTGTGCAGAATTTCCCTTTCATATTTTAGCAAGAAGCTGAGCAATAACAATATATGGCTTCTGGCAAAATAACAAATTTAATGGAGGTCTAAGACCTTTGGCGCAAGGCTTACTCGCTTTTGATATTCCAAATGAAAAAGAAAAAGATGAGGGCTCAGCTGAGGCTTGATCCAAACAATGAATGATTTATGTGCTGGAAAGCAGTCTGAGACTGAGGCAGAGGTTTGTTGCTATTTCTGATCGAGCCGCTGCCTCCGTTGTCTGTCTCGAGTCCTGACGGACTGACAAAGGAATGATGAAATCAAAAGAGAAAGAGAAAAGTATGAAGTGACAGACACAAACAAGATGGGAGGAGAAGGAAGAGGATGCAGTCTGCAACAATGGAAGCGGTCTGGCTTTGTGGTGGAACAGGTTTTGACCAGACCACAGTGCTTTTCATTGGACTTGGTGACACATAATCGTGTTGTTCTATTTAATGCACTTCCTCACACTTGATGACACCTGAAAGCCGTGGAAGATGACCAATGGATTCAAACGTGAGTCATTTGGTTTCCTCTGAGCAGACGACGAGACGTCATTCAGGAGCACTGACTCAATACGGCAAAGTTTTAATGAAATTACAGTCATACAGTATGATTCACAGGTGATGGGTGACTATATCGTCAAATGAATTACTCTCTGACAGTGTTAGTCAGGCAGCAGTGAATTTAAAAAAAGTCTACGAAGAAGATCGAGCACCTGGATTCAATGTGCTGGTCGGGTGAAGGTGAGATTTACACATAATTTGGCATTGTTGTACATCACGGCGTGTATCCTTCTAAGCATATAAGGGAACATATTTCTTCTGATTTATGTTCCTTGGCGCAAAAAGTGGCCAAAACAAGAAAGAGAGCATGTGCAAGAACATACTCTGGAAATGTTGATTGCGTTGAGGGCTTGAAGGTGACAAATTACGACAGTACCGAAAAATATTGACATTTCTCTTCAGTACCGTTTCCATGGCAAATTAGTGTTAGAGCATGAAATATTTAAACATATACAAGTGGTTCATTTCAGATTTCCAAGCAGTCTCAAATGTTTGAGCGGTTGCCTTGGTTGACAGTTACCTACCCTATATTTTGAAGTCTAAAGTTTGGGTCATCAATGGGTAGATGTGTGTTAAAGACACTCAAGTGAAATCCGGCATTAAATGTTTTTTCACCATTTCCATTTTCCAAATTTTTGGTGTGTGTCTAAAATGGCGCCCAGTGACGCACTTGGGCGTCCAGCATGAATCATCCCTTCTCCAGTATGTAACAACTAATCGCATAATTTCAAGCTACTTGGTTATAATTAATTGGCCTATTTATCTCACTGTAGCATGTACTTAGCTAGCTAGCTAGCTATGGCTACACTCCGAAAATAAACAACTTCTGTGGATGCGACAATTTAGGGAACAGCTTGGTGTCGTTATTTAAATACACGTGTATTTTTTATTTTTTATTTTTTTTAATTGAAGCGTCCGTAATTTGCTGAAACGAGTCATCAATGTGAGCATATAACAAGCAGGAAACGTGCTCAAAATGTCCACCACCTGACCGCGGCTTTTGGAAGCCTGTGAGCTAGCTGGGAGCTAGCACCTCTTGGTCATTTTTCATTTGTTCATTTAATTAAAATTGGCAGCTTAATAAAACAATCTGGTGTGTCAAATCTACAATATCAACAATAATGTATGTATATGGTATGTCATTTATTTTCACTTTAGAGGGACATTTTGATTAGCTTGCTATTCGAAAATGGCGACAAGTGAAAATCCGTTAACTACCAACATTGTGCCACAAAACGCATGTGATGAGCGGGTTGTTTTTTTATGGGGAGACCTTTCCCAAAAGGTGCTATCCGATACAGATGTAAATCACGGGAAATAAAAGCTGAAATGTTGGGCTCCCTTTCATCTTTTGATGCCAAAACCAAATGTTTGGAGTGTACAAAAAGTTGCGGAATTGCCTTCACTCTTCCAATACTTCTGTAAGGAGAGTAGGACAACGTCTCACAGCTGGCCTGGGAACACCTCAAGAATGCCAAAGAAGTCTGAGCATCCCTGCTGCCCCGTGACTTGGACCGGACCTTTATGAGCGAATGAAAATGGATGGATGGAAAAATGCATACTGTATGAATTGATTCGAACCTGACTGCTCAGTGGAAAGTGAGCTTTTAGTGGACTTATTGTCCTTTGGTCGGGTCCCTTCCTACTCCCCTAATAAAGCAACAAGAGAGTCATTGAGCATTGCCAGTTCTGCTCCTAAATCAGAAGCGCTTTCAGCTCCCCCCCCCCTCCTGTAGAAACGCACTACACTGATCCTCATCCACTGTGGCACAAAAGAAGGAAGTGCAGTGGAGGCTGTGCACAGTCACTGTTTGTCCATTTACTGCTCAATTTGGATCTTTATGGTTTTGGCGTCCTGTTTACACTCCTCTTGCCTTCTTTAGCCAGTGCAACGCATAACAAAAAGGCAGCGACAAAGAAACGCCGACGGGTTTCCACACGAGCACACAAAACCTGAGCAACTTTTGAAGACGATGAAAGGTTTACCGCTGCAGAGAAGTGCACCACCTGAGGCATCACTCTTGCAAAAAAAAGACAACAAATCCTCGCCAAGGGCACCTTTGAGTGTGTAACAAAAGTGCATCTGATTTACTTTACAGGGATGCCTTCAGCCTCCTGGGATTGAAACATCACAGCGTTGTGAATTGCCCTCCAGGCCTTTTCGACTCTTCCGCTCCACATGTACGTGAACGTGCAACCGTGCTCTCTCTGCATCTTTGGGGGCCTTTCCGAACACAAACTTGCCCACATCTTCGGTTTCTCTCGGGGAAGATTTTCCGCGCGCAATGCCAGGAGGCTGTTTAACTTGGCACCACTCGCGTTTGGCTTTAAGTACCAAAAAATGTGTGTGTATGAGAGACGTTTTGAAAAATGCCACAGAGACCTCCCACACTGCATGCTGAAACACAGATGGAAAATACTTAAAACTGCGGACAGCTGGCTTAACCGTGCAACACGTTGGTTGCTCTAATTGTTTTAGAACTTTGACATTAATCAACAGATACTTACGAGAATGAATTGAAAACATGCTTAAGCTTTTCATGCTTCCAGAAATGTCTGCCTTCCGTTGGCATAAGCGTCCACAGTGGTAAAACAAATCTAAAGATGATTTTTTTATTTTATTTTTTTTAAAGTATTGTGAGGTCTAGGGACGTAATGATATTTTTTTTTCACGTGTTTAATTTTTAAACATATTACTGGTATAATGTAGGCTAAATGCTAAAATAGCATGTTTTTTACTTGCGCATATACAAGTCAAATTCTCCATGGCATTCTGGGGGAAAATAAAAGCCAAATGGAAATCATGCACTGCATGATTTTTTATGATGAGCCAATATATTAACAGAATGGTATAATGTAGGCCGGCAGGAAGGGGGAGTGTTAACTTCTGAATATATTTGTAAATACGGTTAAATGTACGTTTGTAACATACTTAAATACATTTAAACGTATTTGCCAGTTAAAAATGTTGGCATTTCCGTAGTTTGACTGAATTGAACCACTTTTAGGACATATATATATATATATATATATATATATATATATATATATATATATATATATATATATATATATATATATATATATATATATATATATATATATATATATATATAAACTAAAATATACAGTGTCACATTTACCAGCAGCAATAACCACTGTTGTTCCTCATTGGACTCTCTTGATGCCGGCTTCTTTTGTTGCTGCAACATGAAAGATCAACAAAGATCTTCATTCATGCCTAGTTGAACCAATCAATGAACCAGACCACATGATAGATAGCACACTGTAATAAAAAGAGACACATTAACGCCTAACACCGATTACACCATGAAAAAAAAAAGGTTAAGTGTGATAGCACTGTACAAAAAAGGCCTTATCTTGGGTTCGAGTATTTCATAAGATCACGGGCCAGTCGGCTGAGAGGAGAGTCTCAAAGACATTTTTTTATGGTTGCTTATCTTTGTGGCATCACCTTGGATATTTGTAAAGAGGACACACTATGCACTTGGAATAAAAGACAGCTCTGTGTTTGGGTGTGGACCGCTGAGATAAAACATTCATCCAGAACATTCTTTCATAAACTCGCTTGATCAATTAGTCAAGAATGCTCAGCCTGGGGCCAAAATAAAGAGGTGCGATATGACACATCTGTCATACGGTAATAAGTTTCTATTTTTCATAAACAAAGGAGTGGCTGTCAAGTTTTGCCCCGAAGCATATAATCTTTATTAGCTATCCACTGATGTGTTTTCTTTAAGTATCTCCTGTTGTCAGAATTTTTATTTAAGTATTTTCAAAGCTATCTTCATGAATAAAAAGAAAATCCTGCTAACATGTTCGCATTTTTATTCAGTGAGTGCAGGTGGTCGGAGTAGTTCAAGAAGCGTTAAAATATAGCGTAACAGGTGGTCCTCTCTTTACAAGGCGACCGATGACTTTTCAAGGTTATGAACTGCGTAGGAACAAGCTCCAATAAGGGTGCGTTGAGAAACTTGAAAGAAATTGTGCGAAATAAGCGGTTCATATCATGCACTGCGAACATTAGCTACTAGCGCCATGTTTTTGTTTCATAGTGTTAAAAACATTCACAGTATTAAGTACACCTAATTAATTACTTTCCATTATTTTGAAATCGAGTAGACCTTTAAGAAATTCAGAACTGTTAAGCTAGTAGAGCTAGAGCAACTTCATCACCAACGGGCCACTTCCTACACAGGTTGTGACGCATTGTTTTTAGAGTTTAACTTATTTTCACATTTCCTGTTTAATAGTGTTAAAATATATTAAGACCATTAATACTCCTTATTTTTGGAATACACTTTTAAGCTTTTCAGAACTGTTAAGGTTCTCATCAGTGCTCTCCAGTGCTAACGTTAGCTATTAGCGCAACCTCGTTGTTGACTGGCCACCTCCTATGCAGGATGTCACGCATGCGCTCCAGTTATGATGGATAAGTAAAATTCTTATCTGTGAATGAAACAGGTCATTAATATTTAGATTGAAATGTTCAAGAAGTAAAACATTTCATGCCATTAGGATTATGAGGGGGGGTGGGGGTCCTTAGAAAAATGTCTCCTCTGTAAGAGCTGTGGTAATCTCATTTGATCAGGTTGCAAATTATTAAGACTACTTTGGATCCTATTACATATAATCACTTTGGATCCTGAAGAAATTTAGAATCCGGCTCTTTTGGGTTTTCTGATCCTAATTCACTCATTGATTTGGCAGCCTTGGAGAGAAAGTAGAATAATGTTTATATTGTTTCACTACAGCGTCAAACTATGGAATACTTAATAAAACAAAACAAAACAAAACAAAACAAAACAAGACTCCCAAATGTTGAGAATCCAAAATGAAACCAAGTGTAGACCAAAAACTGTGATCTGTGTGGGTTTTTGAGGCCTTCAGGGAGGTTTTGTGTGTGCGTACACGTCTGGCTCTGCGGAGCATCTGTTTGTTTAACTTTGCGGTCAGAGAAGGCTCAGACGTGGAATCACTCTCTGCTAACTGGGTGACATTAAATTCCTCAGAAATCCATAGTGGTTTGCTGGGAAGTCTTGATGCGAGGAGGTCAAGCTCCCCTGAGGGTCAAAATACTTCCGCACAAGGTTTGAAATTGCTATAAATGCCACAAGATGGTGGCTAAGCACGTTGTTCTTATTAGACAGAGCTATGGCCTATCTAAATGAAACTCATCCTCTCACTTGAACATAGTCAGTGAGCTCCATGATGCACAAAATGGCACGTGGCTGACCAAAAGCGAATCAGTGGTCATCTTATCTTTCCACTTGAATGGTTGTTACAAATATCTTGTGGCTGTATGTTTCAACCCATCCTTCCGCCCAAGCTGATCGCATGGACTTGAAAGACTTTGTGTGTTTTATTTCATCAAGTGTTGAGTTGGAAGTCGCCTAAGCGTAGAGACGTGGAGACTGGACGTAATGGTCCAAGCAGCCCGAGAGAGACGGCAAGGAATCTGCTGCTTCCCTCCAGGGAGGAAACAGCCTGGAATAATAATAGTTGAGAGGAGACAAGAGGAAAGCCACTAATGATAGCAGACAATACCAAAAAAAAAAAAAAAAAAAAAAAGGCACTTGCTGCAGTGTCTTCCTGGCCAGGGCACTGAAACACACGCGCACACACGTTTGAACAAACACACAAGCGAATGAGCGGACCTGACTGGTTAAACGCAAGCACCAAGACCACACTTGAACTGGAGCTTTTGCAGCCTTATCATACGCTGCAATAAGAGCTAACATTTAGGCAGTGGGTGGTCGGGATTATTTTCATGACATCCAAATAATGATGCACCATGACACGTAGCACAAACGTTTAGTAGTTGCACAATGGATGAGATTTGGTTTTGTGCATTGTTGGTTAAAGGAGACAAACACAAACATAAGCGTTTCAGGACTTTTTTTGTTTGTTTGTTTTAATACTAAAACTTGTCTAAGGCAGCAATCTGTGTCCACGTCATTCTAACCTCCTGCAGTGAATAAAATACAAATGATACAAAAACTCTTTTGCTGTGCACCACTAATGCCATTTGACAGTTGGTAAATACAAACTCACAGTCATAATAAAAATAAGCCTTATAAGAATCAATCATTTTCCCCCTTCAAGTATGCTACTATCCAAAGTGACTTGTGTAAAAATTGGCAGAGGAAATACAATTATTCACACATGAGAAAGGTCCAACACGAGCATTAAAATAACATAAATTGATGATTAAAAGTGTTTGTTGTGTTTTTGTTGGTGAGCAAGTGTACAGTGACGTGACTGGTTGGCTCCACAGTTAAAACAAACATGAATGTTAAACAGACTTGTAGCACAACTAAGGTGCTTTCTTCCTGTCATCATGGAGGAAAAAAAAGTTGCCATCAAATGAATTGACCGTTTTCTATTGCATATACTGTAATTGTAACGTCATGCGAGTACCAGCGGACTTCTCGTACTTAGTATGAACAGTATCGACCTTTGAATGTCTTTGTATGCCTTCATTTTTGTGATTAGCGATACATTCCTTTGTCACGGCAATTTAAAAGGATTTTGTACAAAAGTGTACTGTTATGGCGTTTTTAAAACAGTCGGCAGTCTTTTTCGATCAAAAGTCCATCGCAGCATCAGCTTTGCTCAAACTTACTCGCTTTTTTCTCCTTCCACTTTAAAATAGCACCACAAAATGTTTTTTACATTGAGTCTTTTATTTCGATTACAATGAAACTGAAAGACCAAATGGCTCTCTCGATCATCATATACATACTTGAAGCTCGTATGCGACAGATCTTGTTTGAAGCTAATTGCAACTTGTTTTTATCAAGCAATTGCTTTTAAGTTAAATATTAATCAGCAGACCATGATAATTGGTAAGTCTTATGACGTTTATATCAATCTGTGAAGATACCATGGCTGTAAAACAGCTCTTCAGTAGCGGCGCGTGTAAACAGGAGAGCAGGTATCTTTAATCAGAATGACAAAAAAAAAAAAAAACGTCTCCATATAAACCCAGCTTGTGTTGCAACCTGATGACACTGAAAACTCAGTAGCGACTTTCATCTAAGAAGATCCCGATTGAAGGTCAAGTTAAGTTCACCTAGAAATATTACGCGTAATTTTAGGTTCATCCATAAATTTCTGTCAAAAGCCGTTTATCCTCCTTTTTTTGTGAGCAGCGCAGGCACCGTGCAGTGGAAAAGGGACAAATGGGAAATATGCCTGTGAATATTCTCGCTCATCCAGGTCATTTCATTCTCAGCGCAATAAATTAATCACAACTGGACTGTTCTGGTTGTCATTCTGGCCTCAGTTCATGCAACAGGCTACTTGGCTAGATAGATCCAATGCCATGAGAATGAAATGTATGACATTCACGTAATGTATGCTTTTTTGGGGGGTAGCATTACTATACAATATGTGTTTCGTTCCAAATCTCTAATTTATTGTTTTATTGTCGCTTTCTTCCACTCTCGTTTCTGTCACTTTAACTTAAAATGTGGCCAGGTTATGAAACATTTTGGGCTTCACTGGATGTTTTATGTGCCAAGACTGAACAGACGACAAGCCACTGCCAGCTCAGTTGTCTTTGCCAGTAGACGTTTGTTTGCCGAACCGTCAACAATGCTGATGAGATGAGGACACTCGCTGGATGTTGAAATAAAAAAATGCTGCTTACTCAGCAGTTTTATGGGGCGCACGCATGCTGATAAGCTTAAGAAGGTTTCTGTTTGTGAAAACATAAAATAGTTTTTTTTCGAAGAGCATCAGTAATGGAGCACAAAAAGAGATGGGAGAGAAAATTACTTGACCGAGAGTCAGTGAACATCTCTTTGGTTGAGTCAATCAAGTGGATTTTCCGATTGAGACGTTCATTAGTGATGAATAGGAGAAAAATGGCGGGCAGTGCACCTCGACGTCAATGCTACATGAACACAAAAGAGATTAACACTTCATTTTTAAAACACAACAGCGCAAATGTGGTTTTTCTGACCGTCTATAACGTTATAGCAAATAAAGCCTGTACCTAATGAAAAATCAACACAAAATATGTACAGAAATCTACACAATATACACATGACAAATATCTGTGATGGTATTCACATTCCGCTTAAGTTAATGGATGTCATGGGATGGACATCTCCACATTTCTTCAGTCACATTCAAGACTGACATCTGCTTTCTTTCACGTCATCAACAATCAATCACACACATATACACGTACACACAGTTATCACAGCTGGAACCTTCGGCTTGAAATAAAGTGTCATATTCCAACATATATATCCCATATAAGGTGACCCCAATGTGACAGAAAAGTGATCAGCGGGCCAAGACGTGAACGTGCGAGTCCTGCGTGACTGCAGCTCACAGAGGAGGAAGAGCGGAAGTGAGGAATGTGTTCAAACAGCTTCAAGCTTGTCCGCAGTAATGACCTTCAGGCTTTGTCCTGCAAGTCTCAGCATGACGGAATTACAGTAGAGGAAAGTATTTTTCCTCCAAGCGGCAGGCCAATAATATCAATCACAGCAATTATGATTTGACGTCAATTCAGACGTCTTCAGAATAGTTCTTGTTACACTTCAATTTTAAAAGGGAGATTAGTCTTGGCTGTACGGCCCAAGTCAGCTGGGTTGGGCTCCCTATACAGAATAAACAGTATATTAAAAAAATGGATGGAAAGGGAGGGGAAAGCAGATTTCGGGAAATTCATTCCAAGTGAGAGAAGGTGTGGTGTCTAACGTGCTGAATAGCTAATTCCGAGCTGGAAAACAGCACCTGATTGCAAATAAAATGTTCCATGAAAGCATAATTAAGAACAGAATGATTAGATTATCCAAACTAAGAGTCTGACATCTGTACAAACCATTAAAAAAAAAAAAAGAACCATTGGGCTCATTCAAGAGTCAAGAATAGAGTATTTACACTGTGCAAATGAACCATCAAGCAGACAGCGTTCCATCACTTGGGACTTCCTGCCGAGGCGCACGTTAATCTGGCCTCCCTTCCTCAAACGCTTCAGCACCTGGCAGTCTCGTCTTCAAATCACTGGCTGCCATCTTTGGATCGGTGAACATTCATTTAAAGACGCCCAAGGTTGAGGTGCTTGTTTACAAATGAGCTACAAGTAAAAAAGAAGACCACTGGGTGGCTGCTTCAAAGCAAGAGTCTCAGCAGAGTTTAGAAGAAGATGACGTCTTCCTTGTTGAGGTCTTCTGTGTTGATGTTGTAGGGCGGTGGCGGAGGCGGGAGCGGCATGCTGTGGCTGAGGCCGAGGCCCTGCACAAGCACGTGGGGGTTCGGGCCGGGGCCTTGCGGCTGCACCTGGGCCGGGTAGTGGAGCGATGCGGTGGTGTGCGAGTGGACCGGGAAGGCGGGAGGCTGCACGGGAGACTGCAGAGGGGGCTGAGCGGGCGGCATGGGGGGCTTCTGGATAGTTGCGGGGTGGTTGCCGCTAATAATAGGGGATTGACAATCCAGTCCGGTTGCGTCCAAAGGACTTTGCTGAAGATCTAATGAAGGTTTGATTTAACAAAAGTAACAATTAGAGTTGATTTAAAAGTAGTACTAAACTAATCATGTTTTTCACATTTCATTTTCCTCGTGTGCTGCCATCTCCAAACTATAAGCGTATGTGGAGTAGCAAAATGTCTGGCCAACCAGGTGAACATATTTCATTCATCTGGGCGGTGTATGAGAATCGTGATTAGCCTTGCTAGCTGCAGTTACTCTGATCACAGCTAGACTTAAAATACACATACCAGCGGGACCACGGACCTGATGTGGCGAGGGATGAGGGCAAGGGCAATAAGTGAAGCTCCATCTTTGTGGGCAAAATTATTATGTCTTATAATGTGTTGGGAACCTCGTGCGTGGGAATGAGAACTGTATTCATATTAAAACCTGTACTTGTTGCAGTATGGCATACAGCCAGTATATGTGACAAGCATGTATGTATAAATGTCCTAGCAAAAAAATAAAACTGGCAGCATGGCCACTTACAACATATTGTATGCAAGTGTATTCTCAAATACAAGAAAAGTACAAGTGAAATAAAAAAAAGTTGAACAGAGAAATGCTTATTCATTTTGGGTTTTTTTTTTAAACATGCTGCAGCTACAGTATAAGTCACATTTTTTGTGCAAAATTATTTCAGAAAACCCGAGACCAACACTCAGGTGTGACTTACATAACAGCACGTTATAATTAAAGCTCAGACTGTCACCCAAAATCCCTCATCGTGTTGATGGCACCATGCTAGTTCCGGTCAGATTTGAAAACTTCTAACCATGGAAATGTTTTTCTTTTTAGTTTAAAAGGGCTTTACCTTAAAGCTGCTGCATTCTGAAAACTATTGGCCAAAGGCTTGCAGGAATATCCTTTGTGAACAGTTAAGGTGTTAATCTACTAATTAGAAGATGTTTCAGTCATAAATGGTCCAATAAAAAGGCTATTGTAAGATATTTTTGAGAAAATAGAGCAGCTTTAACTAGAATCCTGTGTCACATTGAAGCGAAAAGGTACAATCTTGGTCTGATACTTCTTTTGGTGGCTGGCGAATAGTTTTGATGCATTACCACCACCTTCTTTAGTAGTCATGACAACTAATTTGTGACCTATCCGTCGTTTAGTATGTGGCTTCCTCCATAAGCGTGATTTACTATACTATTTGCAGCACCAAAAGACACAAAAACCAGCTAGTATTCTACTAGGGGTGTGAATTGCCTAGTACCTGACGATTCGATTCGTATCACGATTCACTAGTCACGATTCGATTCGATACCGATTAATCCCGATACGAATTTATAAGTCGATTGTTGCGATTTTTTTTCATTCAAATTTAGAAAATACTAATCAGTAAGCTTGTAGAGTGTAAGATTTATATGAAAATGTATTATTTATTTATCTGAAATTTCAGTCTTATAGAGGTTGTAATCTGTTTCATGTTTGAACAGCATTAAAATAAAATATTAAGGCTTAATGTTCCGTTCATATAACATTCTTCCATGCTCAAGGTGTGAATCCTAAAAAAAAAAAAAAAAAAAAAAAAAAAAAAAAAAAAAAAAAAAAAAAAAAAAAAAAAAATCGATTCTGCCCTTATTGAATCGATTCGAGAATCGCGCGATGTAGTATCGCGATATATCGCCGAATCGATTTTTTTTTTTTTTAACACCCCTATATTCTACCTTTGGTCACAATGCAACACAGGATTCTAGTTAAGGCAAGACATTTTAAATTAAAAAGAAAAACTTGAATTTCATATCTGGATAACTGGATTTTGGGTGCCAGTGCGAGCTCTAATTTTAACTGTAAGTCACACTTGAGTATAAATTGCAGAACCAGCAAAAACAAGTGTGACTTATAGTGCGAAAAATATGGTAATGTTGAGTTGTATTTTTATTTTAATCATTGTTTTTATTTGTTTCTCTGCCGGTCCGTGGAAATATATCGTCATGTGAAACTGGTCCGTGGTGCACTCTGCTGAAAAATTATCAGTGAAGTCCTCAATTAATTGACTTTGACTGGATATTCATCTCATTATAGTCGTCCTCAATAAATCTTAAACCATTCAAACCCTAATCCTGACATTATTTTTAAAATTGTTTGCGTAGTAAGTGTTAAAGTGTTAAAATGTGGGCGCCAGCCTACAATTAATCACTGTGTGGAATGTGACACTGATAGATGTTTACACAGGGAGAGGCCGGGAGAAAAACAAAGATGGGTGGGGTCGATGAATGTGTGTGTGTGAAATTTATTCAGCTATGTTTGTGAGAGACTGCACATGTGTGCGTAGCATGTGTGCGTACCTCCGTGATGGTGGAGGGAGGGCGGCAGAGGAGACGCAGACAGCGGTGCTTGCTGGTGGGGGCTGACAGAGCGCTTGGCTTTGAGGGCGTTGTCGTCACGCGCCGACAACTTCAGCGGGAGAATCTGCTTCATGTCCACTGAGGCTGAGGGAGGGAGGGACGTAGGAGGAGAAGATTAAGAGGGTCGTTTCATTGTGAAATAGGATTCTAACACTAAATTGGAGAGGCTTAGCTTCTTCTCATTATTTGATAAACCAGACGGCGACCCAATTCTGAGCACTAACGTGATTCTAACAAGCCACTTAATTGATAATGGTTATCTCTCACAAGGCGATAGAAGAACCTACTTTTTATGTAACCAACACAATTCATTATAAGTGTATAGAAACTATTTTGGCTGTATTCGCCAAAGTACAACTAAAGTGCATGAAACAGGCGTGTGTATTCTACATTATAGAATGATTGAATAGCGGTATAGATAGAATAAGAGATATGAATGGAATAATGAATGATGGAGCTGTGTACAAGGTGTGAGCAGATCATGTCAAAAGGGATGCAAATTGAAATAATTATGCAGAATGTTAGTTTCAAAAATGATTGTGGAAAAATGATGTAGCTATTAAGAGCATTAGAGGTTATCAGGCTTGCTTGTGAACATGTTTTAATGGGTTCTCATCACGGTTGAGGTAATAAAAACAAAATAACACTTCACATCTCAGCATAGCGTCTCTGTGTGCAGATGTTTCATCTCTAAATCAAATCTGGCGCTGTCCTGATTATTGCCACATAAATCTCCAAACTGTTTATTTTCTTTTGTATTTGATGTTTTTGTCACTAATTTCCACACCTGCTCTACTTGCACGCAGAACAAATCTGTTATAATCTTTTAATTGCTATAACAGCAAACATCATGCACAAACAGACTTTTAGTAATACCGCAACGGAGCATAGTGCCTGTATTTATCTGCAGATTTAGCATCAAAGGAAAATAAAACAACCTTTAAGTTCTCAATTCTAGCAACAAGCTGCATACCACAGACTGTCTGGACTATTCTAGTAACACTTTGATAAAAAGCTCAACATCATTGTTTTAGTCGCGTTCAGCACCAGCGTAGCGCCTCTTCAATTCCAGTTCTGAGAAACAAGCCTGTCAAAGAAGATGTTTGAAGCCACATCTTGAAGCTGGGCGCAAGAACAACGATCTGTGGTGAACTAGCAAACTCCAACAACTGAAATAAACATTGCTAATTTAATATTTAAAAGCCTCCTTTCATATACAACATAAAGAGATTTTATTTTGTATGTATAGATGGATTTACGATTTCTGTTACTCCAGATACTTTTATTACAAGACGACTCCATCCCAAAATAAACTTCATATTTCACTCGCCTTCTGGGAAAGCGAAAGTCTGTGAGAATGTTAATGTCCTTCCAAAGAGTCTGGCTGACATAAGCAGGTTCCCGTGGCGAAACCCTTATCAGGAGACGTCCTATGGCTCACCTTGCCACATGCTGATTGCATCAAAATGGCACTTGGCTGCTTACCAGTGCTGTCAGTGCGCTGCGAGGCCTTTCCGCTCTTCATTCCCTTGCCTTTGCCGCTGCTGAGGGCGGCCAGCTTGGTGGGGATCTGCTGCTGCACCCCCACCAATTTGTGCTGCTGGTTGGTGGTGCTGAAGAGATGCAGCGGCACCTCCGTCTTCAGCGGCAGGGTGGAGGAGCTGGCATCTCGCCGCAACGTCACCTCGGGCCGTTCCGGGTAGTCGGCCTGCGCCATTGACATGCTGCCGCGGACCAAGGGAGTCGGGGGCAGGGATGTGTCAGAGAGGCCGGTGGAGCTGCTGAGGCCAGAGGATAAAAGGAGCTCTCCGTTTAGACTGCCGGACATGGGAGCAACCTGGAAAGGAAATAAGAGTATAGCGGGGTCTGTTATATTATCATACAATGAAAAACACTTTTGGTCATAACTTTTTTCCAAAACAGTCAAAAGGAAAAACATGGCGGTTTGCTACTTATATCGCATTAGTTCATAAGCTCAAAAAGCATTTATTACAACTGTTGTAAACTAACAACCGCTAGCACATGGAAAAATGTGTTTCATCTCAATACAGATGCATGGTTTAAGTATAATTTCATAAACAATTCAGTTGTTTATGAAACATGTACCATCAAAGCTGTTAACCAAAACAATCAGGTTCCAATAATAAAGTAACTCAAAATGAAAACATCTTTCGAGGGACATCAAAAGAAAAATGAAAATTCAAACCCGCAAACATTCTTCTGGATGAATCAGCAAAAGTCTGAAATCCTTGTCAGTTGATTAAATTGTTTAGCTTTACATTTCCATCCATTTTTTACCTGATACAGGGTGTCACACTTTGGTCTATATAGTGTCTGAAACTAGTTAGTGCATAGAAACATGAATTTGCAAGGGACAGTGACAAAATATATAATTTCATTTTTTTTTTCTCCAGCCATTTTCTCTTCCTTTAGGTATCATGGCAAGAAAGTCCCAGCACTTTCACCTCTATATTGCATGTGTGGTTAAGTTCTGTTAGGAACCAAAGGCGCTTGAAAGCAGACATGACACACGTGTATTGTAAAGCGTCTGCGTGGCTTGTTGCCACTAGAGAAACAAAATCTGGAGAGCAGAAGGCGCATTTATGGGCTGCACAGAGAATCAGAAACACATGCTGCTGCTTTCTGCTGAGCACACGCTTCGCTAAATTTGCCGCTTGAGCTTTTGGTGTTCTTAAGACGCTAAAAGGACGACACACACAAATGGACAATCGCCCAGAATGAGAGAACATAATACCCTTAATAGTCCCTGTGTACACAGAGGCGTGTCTGCCTAAAGAGGCTGTTTTGACACGCAGTGAGAACATGTAAATGTCTGCGGGAACAAACAGTACATTGTACGCTGAACTACAAGACACAGTGAAAGATGATCTGCACATGACAACTTTATCGTCTAATCTACATGGACCAAAAGGACCTCTCGAACAATGGAGTACATCCTGCCTCCAGAGCTACAGCCACCATTATATTGACTATCAGTATTCAGTATTATTTATTATAGCAAGGATTTTCTGTTTGTAGTCCAAAGTACTTATTCCCTAATGGAAATATCATTTCTATTTTCTATTGAGCTTGCTCTCATTAGGGTCGCAGGTGAGCTGCAGCCTATCCCATCTGTTTTTGGATTGTGGGAGGAAGCCAGAGTACCCAGAGAAAACCCACGGAAGCAGAGGGGAACACGCAAAGCCTGCTCCAGGAAGGCCAGAGATATTCAAACGCCAAACCACAGAACCTCAAACCTCAGAACTGTACAGGCAGTTTTTTTTAAGTAACACTTTGTAAGTAACTACAGCTGGGTCCATAAATATTGGTAAATCAACACATTCTCATAATCTTCCCCGTTAGGTTCAGCCAAATCAACTGTTCGGAACATTCTGAAAAAGAAAGAATGCATCACCAATAGACGTAGAAGACCACCTGGTGAAGAAATCCCCTTCGAAACAGCTGGCCAGCTCATGAGCACTCTCTGGGAGGGCGGTGTACTATATGTGTGTCAAAGACAGCAATTAAGAGAAGATTGAATACAGAGGGTTCATCACAAGATGTAAACCACTAGTGAGCCTCAAAAAACAGGAAGGCCAGATCAGAGTTTGCCAAAAAGCATTTAAAGTTCTGGAACATCATATCAACTTGTACCAGAAAGATGGGAAGAGTATGTAGAAGGAAATGAATTGCTCATTATCTAAAACATAACACCTCATCGGTGAAGTGGGCATCGATGGCTGCTATGTGGAACTGGTTCTGTTGCGTGCATTGATGATGTGATGGCCAACAAAAGCCGCAGGATGAATTCAGAAGACAGTATTATTCCAGATGGGCAATAACAGAAAGTTTTGGGTTGTTTTTTTTAAGGCAAAGAAGTGGAATGTTATGCAATGGGAATGTCAATCACCAGACTTGAACTTGACTGATCATGCATTTCACTTGCTGAAGACAAAACTGAAGGGAAAACACCCTAAGAACAAGCTGGAACGAAAGAGAGGTGCAACAGAGGCCTGCCAATTACTTCAGGCTGTAATTGGCTGCAAAGGATTTGCAACCAAGTATTAACAAGTGAAAGTTTGATTTATGATTGTTAATCTAGTTCAGTTACTTTTGGTCCCTTCAAAAGTGGGATACACAAATACAAACTGTTGTAATTCCTATACCACATTCATCTGACCTCTGACACAGAGGATTTAAGTCAATTTGCATAAACATAGTGAGAAATAAGCAGTTAAGTGGCTGGATGGATGGATGGATGGATGGATGGATGGGATATGGCTTAATTGCATAAAAGGCTATACCAACTCTGAGTTGTATTCCTTAAATTTAGCCATAATGCACTGAGCAGCCAGAAAAAACAACAACAAAAAAGATGTTGAATTAGAATCTGCATTGTCATTGCTGCTTTTCAGCACTATATGCTAACGTTATGTAATAGAAAATTCCATTTACAGTAGGTTCCTATGGTCATTAGTTCTACTTCCTTATCACTACTAGAACCTTTTAATGGCGGCGTCATACAAAATACAACAAAAACGCAAAACACTCCTGGAGTTAATCATTGAGATGATCACTGGATTTGTCAAGTACTGCATGATGGGGAAACTACAATTTTAAAAGCCAAATTTTTCACAAGAAATTTGATTGAACTGAATTGTAGGGCTCCAGTTGCATTGTGTATGTATTAGTAAAAGTAGTAATAATACGATCACCATTTATTTCTGTCATCTACCAACATTGGTACTGCTATCCTCATGTTCTTCTGGCTTCATATCCAGTCAAGGTAGCATGCCGCCCTCCACCAAATCTTGGTTCCTTAGTTAGGGGATATTTTCCCTCTTCAACACTTTACCACAGTTGTTTTTGTACAATATTCACCGCAATGTATTAAGTCACACAGACCAGAATCCTCTCCATGAAAAGTGTGTTGACAACTTTTACTGAGATTTAATTGATATCAGCAGTAACATGCACATTTCCCCGTCATATAATAAGTTTTACATAGAGCTTGAAGCCCTTTGATGACATGCTGCATGATATTAAAAAAAATAAAAATAAATAGTTTCCTGGTTGTTTCGAATATCCATTGCATCCATGCTATATTTAAGGTTCGGATGAACCACAGACAAACTTTTATTGGGTTTAAGATGATGATCGTCAAACTGTCTCCACATGGAAGGTTCAGTCCCTTTGTTGTGGTTTATGTCTTTTGCTTTTCAGTTTCCTTCTTTTTACTGATTCCAGTCAGGACTTTTTAAAGCAGATCCAGAAAAAAAAATTAGGAAGGGTAAGGAGATTAAATGGGATGGAACGATGGAAAAGAAAAAGAAGCAATTACTGACAATCTACTAAACTTAGGGAATCCCCTTGAACAGTGAAAAGCACATTGACTAAAACAAAATTAATAAATAGTAGTGACTATATAAAGAGTCACTGGCTATAATGGATATTGGATAATATTTAATATAGATATGTATATAGCAGATTTTACTCCAGGTGACAACTTCTAAAAAATGTCTTTAGTTTCTTGAAAAAGAGGCATAAAACCTGTTTATCCAATAACCACAGTCGTTTTGAGAACACCTTCTTTACTTCCATCCACATTGAATTACAGTCAAACAACCAAGAACTTCCATTACATAGAGCCGCCAAAAAAAAAAAAAAAAAAAAAAACCAACAACAATGAAAAATCTCACGGTATCTCCAAAACCTCACGCACATGCGCTGTACTAAAAAAACAGAACTTAACAAAACCCATGAAGTTGACTGGCATTAAAAGATAAAGGGCAAATAAATGTCATACTGTTTTAAATGGGCCATAAGCGGTTCAGAAAATGGATGGATGGATTTTATACACCAAATGTGAGCACCCTAAATGTCAGACTGACACCAGCGTGAATGTAAACTTTAGGTTTTTGTATGCGTTGCAAAGGCCACATTATGATCAATGATGGAGAACACGTCCTGAGGAGATAAGGAACACTGGGCGAGTGGTGGAAAGCAAACCCAATAAACTGTGGCTGTGTTTGGAGCCCAGCTCGAACAGCTGAGCATGATGGGAAGCCCTGAAGCACAGAGAGGCCCTTCAGTGGGAAAAGTCGGCAAAAGTCCCTTGTTCAACCCTACTCCCTCCTTCTTCTTTGCCACCATCAGTCTTCCTCCATGAACACTGGCTCGTCTTAGCACATAGACCTTCCATTGTTCCCTCTACAAGGTGACTGGCATAGAGCAGCAGAGGCGGCAGGTTTCCAGGGCAGGAAACTGCGCGGAAGCAGGGGAACATAAACAGCTCTGACTGACAGCACACAAACAATTAGCACTGGCGGTCTTCCAGTGGGTTCTGCTAATGACAGGCTTGTGCTAGCTAATTATACAGCCGGGTTCCTCTCATCCTGAAAGCCGCTCGGATACTCCCAAATCATAAAGAGCCCCACGAGCGCCTCGGCCAACACTACACAATGGACTCTCTTGAGGAGGCCGAAGGTGGCTGACCTGCAAAAGGTGATCAGAGGTAACATGATCACCAGAGAATGAGTTTCCATGGGCCATGTGAGTGGTGGCCTGATCTATCTGAAAACAAAATTGTACCTACGATGTAAATATATGCACAATACTGATTCATACTAGCGCTAATGTATGATGTTCAGAAATGGTCCAATTCGAATTAGACACACAAATAAGACACAAAATTAAGATAGTTTAGAAGAAAAAAAAATAATTCTACAAAACTATGGAATGGGGCACTGAAGTCACTTGGGAATTTTCTGGCTAGAGAGGCAGTATGAGACCCCCCAACAGCCAGTGTAATGGTGGAACTGGAGCGTTTAACACCCAAGACTCGCTTCTCCCACCCTGTAGTGTAACTCGGTTGTCTCTGTCTAACAAATATTTTACACTTCTCACAAGAGGCTGGTGCTGACATTGTCTTCATGCGCATCTAATCAGATTGCAGGATTTGTGTCACTTTGTGAAAGCGAGCACTCTTGAGGCAATATCCACTAAACGTCTATAAAAGGTACAGGCAAATGAAACCCAGGTTTTCCATTATGGCTCTGATACACCAATTGTGGAGAATCTCTGTAAGGAAGAGGCTTATATGTTTATTATTGTGGTTATAATTAATATACCGAGAGCCGTTTCAAATATTTTGGTGCAATTAATTAGCTACATAAGAGGAGAAAAATAATTTTGTGGGCAAATGGACAAGAATATTGCAGCAGAAGAGTCATAGTGTACTAAAAGCCAACATGTGGTAAGTGGCTACATAGACAGTGTGCCCTTGCCTCCCACCTAAGTGCACTCTCAGATTTGCTTTCCACACAAACTGCTTCTGGCTGATTGTTGAAGAAAGCAGTCATAGGTATGTAGGTGGAGGTGGTAATATTACTCATGGGGTTTTTTTCAGCCTACAGGATACACACTCAAGTGACATCATACAATAGCCTGGAGAAAAGAGGTGGTTGAGGTTGAGATGATAATTCGAAAGATACAGATCATTGTTTAACAAGTGACCTTGCAAAGCAGCAAAGTTGTTTTACCGTAGTTGACCATTGTATTATTCAAGTTAATTCCATTTAGTGCACTTAGGGTCAACCATATTTAATTGAAAAACAAAATAAAGCCGTCAGTGGTGTCCAAACTCGGCCCTCGAGGGTCGGAGTCCTGCAGGTTTTGGATGTTTCTCTTCTCCAACAAATCTGAAACTCATCAGCAAGCTCTTCATAAACCAGATTAACAATCCTGTTCATAGGAACAGGTGCGTTGAAGCAGGGAAACATCCAAAAGCTGCAGGATTCCGGCCCTAGAGGGCCGAGTTTGGACACCACTGATTGACATGAAAACAACAAATTGTAAGTTAATTCTGAGTCTGAATTGAAGGACATGCAGGTTAGCTATTCAGTCTGGGCTGCTTGAGATTGTCACAGTCAAATATAAAAACATGTAATACAGCACTATAGGTACTTATTTGCTTTTGTGCCAAGAAGAATCACATTATCGTCCAAAGCGTACAACCACATATCCCATGTACTGCATGTTAAGTGTTAAAAATATGGTTTCGTCCAGGCAAGATGTACTCGCTGCAGGTAAAGGTTACTAGACTACATAATGGCCTGACATGGCACCTAATAATTGTTTTCAGTGTTTTTTGGCAGGAGTGAACAGTGATTCATTGTATTTGAATTTTTTCAAAAAGACAAGCAAATACTTTTTTCACAAAGGCATTTTTTTGTTGTTGTGTGAATGTACCCTTAGGTTCTAAATGATTTCTACTGTACTGTTATATGAGCCACCATGAAAAGTTTTCAGGCTCAAGCAGTGTGGTAACAGTGACGACTGCGCAATCGACACATGCTGGGTATGAGCCAATGGAAAGTCTGTATCCAAGTCCTCAAGTCCTTCCTAATCAAAAGGGCCTAGCTGGATCAGATGAGATAACACATGAAAGAAGTTTCTCTGAAGTCTTCACATGCTGCGACTCGCTCCATCCTCCCTCACTCCTACATATGTTCAACTTCAGAGATACACAAACAAGCGCAGAGGCGTGTCTTGCCTTTTTTTTTTTTTTTATATATGATATCTAATTATAGCACGGCGGTTTGCTGATGACTCCTAATGTTTGGTGGTAGGTAGAGGTGTGCAAAATTTCCGATTCTTAGATTATTCACGATTCGGCCGTGGAACAATCGAGAACGATTCACAAACGTCCAAATTCCGATTATATAAATATGCCAAGGGAAGCGAAACGAGCGAAAAATACGCGGAACTGAAACGCAATAGCGCGCGCGGTCTTCGGGACGCTTTTTGGGACGGACCGAGAGTACACATCCACAACTCACGCCTCGAGATTCAAAACAACAACAAGCATGGCTGAGCTGACCAACCCACCTCTTCGTGAGATCAGACCTGCTCCGAAAAGGCAAACAACTTGAGGCGGAAGTATCAGCGAGCTGGCTGCAGTGCGTCGGTTAGCGTTCTACAGGGCGCCGCGCAGTGATACGAACGAACGAACAGAAAAGTAGTGGCTGGCGGTAATGGCGTCTGACTTTATTCAGAAAAGAGTATTGTGATGGAAATGTATCACGCTTTTGAAAACAAATAGTTTTTAGAAGAAAAACGCTTTATTTCCGAGACCCCAGCCAGCTTGCTGGACTATTTTCTTTTTTATTTTCTTCTCGTCCAACGTCGAACCAGAACGCGTGTCACCGAACGCTGTCAAAAAGAAGTCAGTGCTGATCGCACACACGGGAGGTGAGGATCAAATTGAGATTCATGTTAAAAAAGCCGAACGATCCCATTAATGTTTACACGTTCATGTTTACACAAGTTAAAAAGCAGAAAAGCACTTGAGGTTTTTTTTTTTTTTTGTACCTCTGAGAAACTTTAATGTTTACATGTTCATCTTTACACAACTTAAAAAGCAGGAAAGCACTTTTTTTTTTTTTAGGCATTTGTATTGAAGTAGTAGTTCACATTGACTTTCATTTATACCTCAATGCACTTTTGAGTGGATAAAAATAATATATTTTTGCTCAGTGCTATGTTTTATTCTGTTGAAGACTGAATATACTTAAAAGCTGTTGTTACAGAATGAGGACTTGAGTATTTTATTTACTGTTTTGAACTGTTAACTTGATACTGAAATAGTAGTTTATGTAGGCCTGAGAGGACTTTTGTACTATTTTTGTAACTAATGTACGAAACATTAAAAGCACAAAAATACATTGTTTTTTTTCTGCTGCCTGGGGGGGAATCAATAATCGTTTTATAATCGAATCGTAGCCTCTGAATCGTAATCGCAATCGAATCGTGAGGTGCCCCAAGATTCCCACCTCTAGTGGTAGGCATTAAATGGCTGCTGGTATCAGGCTGGCCTGGAGCCTGGAACACAACCCAGGGTCGCAGCCGAAGAAAAGGCTGTTTAATGTGTTTTTGATGAAGCGAGGGTGTGTCGGGAGGGGGGATACAAGCCACTTCCAAATTTCCCATTAACGCAGCCAAGAAAGTCCCACGGCACAGCCAACAATATACAGTACAAACCCTGATCAGCGTGTGTACAAAACACACAAACAGGCGGAATGAAAACAAATAGTGTGGGGATGATGTCAGTGGGTGCCAAGTGCTGACATGGCCGTGTATCTCTTTGGCTTCAGGTCTCGTCTTGCAGTATAATCTCACAAACAAACAAATAGCACTTTTGTGTGCACGGCTGTTTCAGTCAAAAGTCGAGGCTTACAATTACAAGTGTGCTGACTCATCACAGGTCCATCCAGGACAACTATCCGCTCCTTCTCACGATCACATGCCATGCTTTTTACTGGGAAGAGGTTCTCAAAGTGAAACCCTTTTTCAGTAATGGGACAAAAAAAAAAAAAAAAAAAGAGTGAGCGCGGTACTCGCCCATCCCTTATTACAGAAACTTCGACATTTAATCACTTTACTCCAACTCCTTGGCCACAACTGTTAGCACCAGGCATGAAATACAGCCAAGTGGCCAAAGCTTTCCATGAAACTCACAGTCTCACATTGTTGCGCAAGAAGGGAAAGAGGGATGGCAGTGTGGAAACAGAGATGATGGAGGAAGATGTAAGGAAGAAGAACGGAAAGTGAGCTGCACTAAGTAGGTAGATTACTGAGTAGTTAGAAATGTGTGTTTATGATTACACACACACACACACAGCATCGTGTGGAAACAACAACTCTCACAGCAACTAGCAGGATTTTCTGAAGCGAGGAGTGGAATTTTTTTTCCAAGTCTGTATATACTGAGGAATTTACTATCATTTGAGATGACTAAGATTAACATAGTTTAACTTTCGCCATTGACCTGTTATGACCCAGCACATTATGTTTGCCTTCTTAGTAGACACCGATCTGATTGGCTGGATCGGCCAATAATTTGCATTTTATGCAAAATCGATGATTGGCTGTAATATCATGATCTTCCCGATCGATCAATGACATCATTCATCAGCTCCGCGAAATTAGACATTACATGTTATTTCATCAATATTTATCAGTTTGTTTGTTTGTTTTTAAGATTTCTTTTCCCCGTTTCCCCATGCAATTCAATTGGCATCAATTATACACGGGTTTTCACTATTCGTGGGCCGGCCAGTCCCTATATCCCCCGCAAATGGTGGCGGTCGAATGTAATATAAAATCTGTTTAAATTGCTCCATCTTCTGATCGAATCAGTGGTCGTTATTTTTATTTTTTATTTTTTTTAACTCGCTGATGGCTGATCGGCCAAAAAATCCTGATCATGTAAAGCCTACTTCTTAGTTCGTTCAAATGAAGCCACAAACTAATTATTGATACATGCATCAGTACTCGCCCATCCTTATAATATAGTATATATATTTTCATAAAAATATTAACCATATTTATAATTTCATATGCCGCTTGGCTAAAACAAGTCGAGGAGAGTCGGTTGCCGAAATAAATAAGTGCAGTCAATGAATGGGCCGATCATTGCCAACATCCTCTCACATAGCCACACTCCCTCCTTTATTTCTCGCCCATTTCCTGTCTTCATATTAGTATAATATAGCTACAATTGCCAAGGTCAATCCACTTCTCCCTTGGCAATCACTTAATATTGTTTTTGGTTCATTAAAAAATAATACAGAACAGTCCACGTGGAGCCTCAAAACTGCTTTCAAATAAATCGTTTTTTCCGTTGCATTGTATGCATGTGAGGGTTGTTTCAGTGGGCCTAAGGCTCCAGGCTTTGTCATAAAAATAGTAGTTGCCTACTGTTTCCACACGTGTGACAGTTATGAATGTTAAAAAGTGAGATGTTTGTGTAATGTCTGAACCAAGGTTAAATATCCAAATTCAGCCACTGCTAACAAGTAGGCCTGTTCGCACCTCAATGGTTTTCCTCTTGATCTTCTTCTGGTGTTCCAGACGTTCCTTCTCTTTCTCTACTGCTCGAGTGGACTCTCTGAGCCTCTCCAGGTCCTGTTGGTACGTCTCCCTTTGCCTCTCCAACTCCACCCTCTCTTCTGCCAGCCGCTCCTGTATCCAATTTTTCTATGGTTAAGGTCCAAGTCACACAACCATTACAACTGTCAGGTAGGTCCGACCACTTTACCTCCAACCGCCTGCATTCCTCCTCCCTTTGCCGCAGCCTGGCCTCTGTGGCCTCCACTTGTTGGCGATGCTTTCCTCGCTCCTTCTCCCAGCGTTGCTGTTCCTGGCGATGCTGAGACTGCAGTTTGTGGAAGCTGGCGAGCTCCTCTCTCTGCAGGGCCAGCGTGCGCTGCTTCTCCTGCTCCAGGAGCACGTTCCCGCGGTGGCGCCCAGGCAGGGAGGCGCGCTCCGTCAGCGAGACACGCTGCAGCTCAATGTGGCTGTCCTGTTGGGATATGATGGCCTGACCATGCAGACAGAAGAAAATTGATAAAATTGATTATTAAAAAATATTCAAAAGAGAAAATCCACAAACATTGCTATTTGGAGCCTGAAAAGTTTAAATTGTTATAGTCACCTGCACTCCTAAGGGATACAATATAAGTGTTGGGACTAAGAAGCATTACTTTAACAATAGGTTTAATATTGTAGTTGTAGTTTGTCGAGGAGTAGAAGTGAACAGCATTACACAAAGGTGTTTCTAATGCACTGTAGTGCAGTTGTACACATTTCAAAGCACAAATACAAAATTAAACATGGATCATAATTGGTGTCTGAGTATTGGATTTCATTTGATTCTTTGTGTGTTGGGTCGGTGTATATGCACACAACTTTATTAGAAGTTATTTGACTCTGTAAAGACAGTGTGCAAATATAAACAAAACATCATACGCGAGCATGGCATCATGTTACCTGCAGACTGTAGAGCCTTTGAGAGAGCATTAATACTTTGTCAAAGAACTGGAATGGAAAAAGAGAAGGGTGTTATAAATAAGAGAAGGACAACAATAATAATAATAATAATAATCATATTACAAGTTAATAAACACCCAATCCTGCACTCTTAAAGTATATATGAGCAACTAACAGATAAAAAAAAAAAAAGAGGCACAAACCTCTGCCTCAGGGAAAGAGTTGGACCAGAGCCGGTTCCATCTCGGTGGTGTGCAGCAGCTCTCATCAACCTGAGCAACATCAACCAGATACAACAGATAATTTTTTTTCTTTTGTGCTATCAAATAACGCTGGAGCTCCCCCCCCCCGAAACAAAAAAATTACTCTTTGGCGCACGACTACTGTGATCTGTTTTATACAACTGGTCGCCCTCAAAGACCATATTTATTTATGTGAACATTCAATGTTTATATGATCTGCACCATTTAAATGTCTAATGGCGGCTTGTGTGTGTCTGTGACAGTAACCATCAATACATGAGACATATTCTTATCGCCTGTTTGTTCATAAAGGAAATAAATCATCCCGAGGTTGTCACCCTGTGTGATTTTTGTTGTGCTTGAAGTGAGAGCATGTGACTTTTTGTGCGTCAGACCTACCGTCTGCTCCAGAGTTTGGCTGCCACAGAGATCTTTGAGTTGAGGGTCAGAGGTGGCCCGCTGGCTTCGGTCTCTGTTTCTGGACTCGCCAGAAAAGTTCTTCTTCATATTGCCATCTGGCAGAGGGACACCCAGCCACAGACACAAACAATGACACAAAAAATAACAGTGAGACCAAACAGACTAGAAAACAGATACATTTTAACAACCACGATGTGCACAGAGACAACAAATGAATATGTGTCATACTAGTATTGTGAATACAGCATCTTGTTTCTTTAATTTGCCATAAATTATTTCAAACGGCAAAAGTGTGTGTTTTGGGGAGAAAATACAATTTTATTAATAATTCACAAGTTATTCATCGCACAAAGTGCACTTCAGTACAACCCATTAGATAGGAGGTTTCTTCGGGACATGAAGTATACTGAACTCACTCTTCGTGACGATGGTGGGGCTGCTGTCATAGCCCCCAAAGGTGTCTGCTCTCCTGGGCAGGAGTCCAAAGCTGCTTCCTTCATCTTGTTGTGATGACAGGACTTCATCCCTCACTCCAGACTGCAGCAAATTCTGAAGGTTTTCCACTGAATTGACAGAGGGAGCAAATTATGCCTCAGATGCTGCCACAACAACAATTTCACATTCAAGGAATGGAGTTTGTAAGTGTGCATATCATTGACTCAATGCCATGTTGTCTTAAGTAACACTGCCCTACCCTCAGTGATAGCTCCTTTGAGCAAGGCCTCCCCCTGCTGGAGATCTGAGGCATCACCCCGTAAAAGTAGCTTGGAGCGGGAAGCTGTGTCCTCCAGACCTGCCACAGACTCTGCCATGTCTGCAAAAAGTTGCAACTTCTCCGAGAGCGCCTGGACAATCACGGCATCCTTCTGGCTCAGACGTTCTACAGTGAGAAATAGACATCATTGTGATATTTGTCCGTTACTGTCACACATGATTCCCTTGCACATTGTACTGTCTGTAAGACAGCTAATCATTACACATTTTACTCTTCATTGTGCCTTTCATATTGCCATGATCAAAAAATACATTATAGTGCCTAAAGTAAGGCTTGGTAAAACTGCATTGTACTACATACTACTGTGGACCTTCACTATTCATGGGGCAAAGGCACCAAGGATTGCAGGGAGTAATTCATGCTGACCCAAAAAACACAGAAAAAAAGAACCTACTTCCCTCACTTAAACATAGTTCATTTGCATCTAGATACCACAAGATGGCACCAAAGCAATATGACATGACTTTGGCCTCCTGAACACAAAAACAAGTTATATACAACTAAAAAAAAAAAAAAGCTAATAAGCAATTTTGTGAATGCCAAATGATGAACATACAAGGGATCACTGCAGATATACTATATGCCAGTACCTTGAAATTCTTTCAACCTTGAAGCTTGAGCCTCTTCCTCCTCACTGAACAGCCTCTCCTCAGTATGAGGACAACTAACCGCAACAGGACAGAAGCCGTTAAAACCATCCTGTGAATAGACATCATCTACAGTGTATTGTATCGCAGTTACCTCTCAACAGCTTGCCGTATTTGTGTCATCCAAGTGTTTCTCTCCTCCTTAGATGTTGTGTGGATCTCGTACATCTCAGGCTCATTGGAGGAAGCGCAGATCAGAAACATGGCTCTCTCGGCATGGGCCACCTCCCTAACAATCAACTTCTGAAGAGAGATTACTGATGGCTTGTTGTCCTAGAGGGAAAAAAATAAAAGAAAAATGAATATCTTTGAGCTCAATCTCATAGAAGGATTTGATTGAGAGCAGTCTAAACACAAACGCAGACTACAAATATGCTTAATTGATACTGTCAGGGAAATTAAGGGCTAAAAGGGCACCAATTCCGCATGCATCTTAATTATGTACATACCAGTAGTTGTTGTGCATAAAGAAAACTATTAATTACTCACCACTGCCGCAAATACATATCGCTGATCTTTCTCTTGCAGCAGCAGTAACACATCAGAAAGGAGAACTGCAAGAATATCTGTGAAGACCAAATAACACACGAATCACGATTATTTATTTAAAACTGAGTTGAGAACGAAACGTTCTTTTTATTCTGCCACACTCCTAACCTTTGAGTCTGCCAGAGGCAGCTTTCCAGTTGACAGTACCCTCGTGCAGAAGTCGTCTTCGACCCTGCGCCAAGAATTCTCTGCGAAACACTCGGCCATCTTTGATTTTGCCCAGTGCCTTTGGCTCCATTTTGTTGTTGATTTCTCGAAGGCGACATGTCTTCTCATGCAGATTAACCAACGAGTCCACTTGAACAATAGTGTCTTTAATCAAGCCTAGTGCACGGTTCAGCTCTGTGTGTTCTTCAGTACCCTCTAATGGAAAAACAAATATTCAAATTAATGCCAATGAACACAGGAGATTCCGCCCCGCCGATAAGGGGTTTACATATTTGGGGAGCACAATGTGTACAGATGAGTTAGTAAATACAAAATGAATACAGCAGGACCTTCAGTGCTGTGCAGAATGCGCTCGACAAGTGCTGGGTACTTGGTAATGCGCTGTGTTACCAACAGAATGCACTCGGGCACTCCTAACCTTCTCACAATGGACAGGTTGTTGATTTTCTGAGATGACAAAAGAAAACACTGAAAAGTAGTACAAGGATGAATTGGTATCAAGATAACAGGCATGCTTGGTTATCTCACCCGTATGATGCTGTGGAATCTTTTGTTTGTTTGCATCTGTTCTTTGTAGTAGCCCACAGCCTCAGTGTGGTGACTGCAGAAATCTCCGTAGCTGTCCTTCATCTTCTCGCCTATATCACCTGAAAACTGCATGGATATATAAGAAATAAGAAAAATATAAAAACCTGCATACTTGGGTGTTTATGTATTCCCTTTGGTTACCTGCGCTATTAGTATGTCTGCTATTCTGTCCACTGTGTAGTTGCCCTCAATGGGCGAAACAATGCTTTCTCGCCTGCGTTCTTTAAGACAGGACAAGAAATGCATGTGGAGCTCCAGGAGGTTTTCCAAGCGCGGGAATAGACATTCTAGTCTGCTCAAATCCATCTGGAGGTTCTCCTTCAATTCTCTGATGTAAACACGAAGCATTATCTTCAGTGTCCGTACGTGGTGCATTTCTGTCTGCATCAGCTCTGTTGTATATAAAGTGACATATTACAATCACTCAGGTGGGGTTTTGTTTGTTTGTTTAATTTTTAAATGTTATCAGACTTTGTTTAGACGTGTGCCAATGCAACATTCTGTATTGTTTACATCCAGACCAAATAACAGGGACAAACATGACAATGAGAAATATTTATTTGCAAAACTGGTTCTCATCTAAATTGAGTTTCAAGTTTAGAGTAAATCCAGAACCCTACATTGTTATTGTCTAATAGTAATATGTTTTGTTTTGTTTAAAAGGCAATGTTAAACAAAGAGCATCCATACAAATGCACTAACCATATATGACATCCTGTCTCTTCATGACCTCTTTAGAGTGTCTCTTAACAAACTGCTGGTCAACTGACAAACTCCAAGACTCTGCTTCCAGGTCTTGAGCATCACACTCCAGATCAGCTCGCACTGCAGCATAGTGCGCATCTGAGAAAAGGAGCAAAGCAAATCACAGATTTTCTACAGTGTACAAGAGAAAATCGCCTTTATTGCACTTCCATCTGGTCATTACAGAGATGATACTACCCTGCAAGCATAATAACCCCAAACAGATTGAAAATGAAACACTCAAATAAGGTAAATATGAATAATGAATGATTTTCATGAGGACAGTAATTCTAAAAGTCCTGGTTTGTAATTTTAAAGCATTAAGAATACAATTATAAATAACTGAACTAGCCTGAGCCATTCATGAATGTTTGCCTCATTTCCTGTGTTAAAAAAAAATGCAGAATTGGAAAATGATATATGAGCACAAAAACAGTCAATCTCATCCAAACGATGTAAATGTTATTTTCAAAAGAAAAATGCAGAGCCTTGTCATTTCCAAGTATTAAAGAGGACAAACTGTCTCAGGACTGGCCAATCCGCGGACGATTGGCCGGATTTATGCGGCTCTTGAAGCCCTTTTTCTCGTGAACTTAGACAGCCATCTCAACCCCATTCATTGTGGATGTGGTGAGGAGCAGGGAGCATGGAAAGGTGCGTTGCTGGGCGGTGCAGCACAGCTGTAGGATGTCTGCCGCAAACTCAAGTGACTCAGAATAAAAAATATTCTATTCAAGAGCGCCGTCACCAGTACTAAATTTTACAATAATAATTTTTGAAAAAAATCCTGCATTCTCTCTTTGGATCTGCATGAAAATGTAATGATTTTATGGAAATCAAATAATTTTTGGAGGCGTAATAAGCATGGATACAGATTAAAATACAACATACGCCTTAGATGCCACATTACTCTATTATCATGACAGAAATGTTAACAGTCAGCTATTCAATTCAGTTCGGACAAGATATTATCAAAAACAGCAGGGACCAACAGAAATAGTGGCCACTTTAACAATCTCTCTCTCAAACAGTCCAACTTAATGAAAGAGTGTGTGAGGTTACATTTGAATCCATTACACATACTCCTTGCTAAAATTTGAGAAAACACCCACGGAATAAAAATAATAAATGAATAAATAAATAAATAAATAAATAAATAAATAAGAGACCTCAACAATACTCCCCTTGGAAGAAGTTGGATGTGCTTAATTAAAAACAAAAACAAAAAAAACACAAAACAACAACAACAACGTTATAAATTAACAAAATGTCACCAATCAAGTCATCTTACCTTCCACTATGATAGACTCAGTCGTGGAGGGAACGAGGAAAATGGTGTCTTCATTACAGCGTTTCAAGCGAAAAGTATCCGTTTCATCCATTTCCCCGGGGAGAGAACTGTGGTAAAAAAAAAAAATAAATAAATAAAAAAAAAAAAAATAAAAATAAAAAATGCTTTTGTTCACATATTAAATACATACCTTAAGAGAAGTGCAGTACATCCTCAGATGAACAAATGTTTGTTTGCATGCATGTCTTTCTGTACCTTGATCAAATGTTATGTGCTACAATTCTTAGTCTGTTAGCAATCTCTCGCAATTTTGGATCTTCAATTAAAGGCTTTTCAGAAAGTATGTATGCTTTCAAGCACTTTTGAACCATAAACAAGCAAATAGTGCAGCTTAGCTGGGGGAAATTTTCATCTTCAGTTAAAGCTTAAGTCCTTCACATGAGGGGTAGGTAATCAAAAGGAAACAAGTCAAAATAAGTAAGTGATGCTAGACTGAAGTACTGACCCTGAGCTGCTGCTGTGGTGACGTAGGCTGTGGCCGAGGTATGAAGCAGGAGTTCCAGTAGAGGTGATGTTGTTATATGTTGCAATCACTTGGTTACTTGGTCCCAGAGGAATGGTGGTCATGCCAGGGCTCCCGAGAAATGTTGCGTGGCCATTGAGGGTCTGTGATGTGCCTGGCTGTTCCTGCTCTCTGTGGCGGTCTTTTAGTGCTGTGGGAAAAATATGAGTGAGATAATGGTGAGAGAGCTGCAGGAAGAACAGAAAAAGAAGATGACCAGCACAAAAGTCAGACAAACTAAGTTGGTTGTGCCCTCAAAGCATAACTGACAGTTAAGTAAGATTTCTTGTTTATTATTTAATGTTGTACATGTGTTTATAATTACACGTGGAACTAACATTTTTTTCTGTCTGGGTTCAGGTCAGACTTTAAATTGTTTAATCTGAACAAAATTGATACTAAGGCTGGTTTTACACTTGACCTGAACCATCCCTTAGCTCTGCACAATGTCAGAAAAAGTTGTTGCATGGTGCTCCCTGCACCTCCTCCCCTATCTTTTGTCTTCTGTCATTATCTGTCCTCTATCTCTTCCTCAGCCCATCAGGTAGAGGTGATGGCCACCCCACACTGAGCCTTGAAAATTAATTGAATTCTACTTGCCAAGATTAGGGGATCCAGACGGGCCTGTTCTTGATAAAGAATCTCTCTGTTTGAGAAGAGAAAGACGGTTATTTTTAAGGCATTCATCAAACACTTATCAGGTAATAAAAAGATGACTTTGGCTTTTTTTTTTGCACAGGAGGAGAAAGCACACAAAAACTTTCTGCAGAAGGCGATTAAAGATGTACGACTGTCTTTCAAACTTTTTAACCCAAGTCGCGCAATTCTGTGCTACAGACTAGAGTTGTGCCGGTTGAATGTGAGCAGTATTAAATAAAAGGGAGGGGGGGGAAAAAAAAAAAAAAAAAGTGTTTACCTTGTTCTTGGCGCTGGTGCACTCACCCAGCAGAGACTTGCAGCTCCTGTGAACATTCACAGCACAATCTGAAAAACAGTATCCAAAAGTCAATATGACTTAGTTAAGAAACCGCCTTGTCCAGTTTTTCCATTAGTTGAATGAAACTCAATGTTATTCTACATTTCTACTGTATTTAATTATTAATTTAATTTCACATATACCATAACATTTTAATCATGTATACAGTTAAAATCCAACCGAGATGAGTGCAGTTTTTTTTTTTTTTCATTTAAATCAATATAAACATGAACATTACAGTAAAAGTGTAGTCTAATAGGAGCTGCAAATTAAAAAAAAATGTACAAGAAGACAAAGTAATCTTGCTACTGGCAACAAATTCTGAGAGTAGCTCAAACAAATCCTATCATTACTATGCAACCTGCGACTCCACTCCAGTTAGGTATAACTTGGTCACATGTCCTTCAATGCCCAAAAGCCAAAGCCAGAGAAGCTTCTCCGTAGAGAGGCGGCTCCATTGTAAGTGCCGATGGGAACTATCCATCCTTTTGTATAGCACTTTCCCTTCATTCGGGTTATGGGTAACTGAAACCTATCCCAGCTGAATTCACACCCTGGCTTGGAAACCAGTCACAAGGCTGGCGTAGTAACCAAGTCAAAGCAAGTGTGTTAACAGAATGAGATGGGCCACTATTATCACTTACTTAAAACAATCTTAAAGCAAAATCAAGTGAACAGTTGCAATCTAATCTTAATGTCTTCAAAAATATCGAATTTTCATTCAAATTAACTATGATATATCAACCACTGCAGACAGGAAGTGGTACACAAGTCAAAGAAACAAAAGCTAAAAACACAACACAGCCCCCTTGGCAGAAGTAAAGCTGGAAATAAACACTGTCCACGACGGACCCGTTTTCATCATTCAGGATTCAGGCCACACAGCCGAGCAGAGAAGCCGGAGGCAGAGACGTCGCATTGTTTAAATGTGGTGGCATTGCTGTCAACAGCACAATGTAATACGAGCAACTTCCACTAAGAGATCATCAGAAAGGCTCCTCTGTACAGTGCATTGCGCATCTCTCTTCTGTGTGTCACTCACAATGAAGACAAAACTGAACTTCCTGTACATTATTTTCATTGATATTTTTAGCTTCAAACCAAATCATTCTAGTTTTTTCAAATTCAGCCACTGAAGTCCTGCCCACTACTCTAGTAAATTATGAAGAGTTTCTAAATGAAAAGTCAACAGAAAGTGGCTTCTGAGTAAGCCTCAGTAGCAGTCATGCCCCTTGTTTTTTTTTTGTTTTTGTTTTTTAAATTGGTCCAGTATTACTTAACTGGCATCCTTCAAGACAGGCCAAAAATATAAATCAAATCATTAATTTCATTCAGCAGAAACAACAAGACTAATATAAGCACCACAATTTAGATTGCACTGCTTTTTTTTTTCATTTTCAAATATCAGTGAAGATTTTCTATTTACCTGCATTGGAGGATTGATTCAACAGATTCAACAGCGGCACAGCAGCCAGATCTCGAGGTTGTTATTTATTTTACTCCAGCGAAGGTGTATAAAATATCAGTCAAAAACAAAAACAAAAAAAATAAATAAATCTTTCAGTCCACCATAGCAGCCTTACTTTCAACAAAGCTCAAACACACTGATGAGGTCAATCAGGGGCCAGTGTATTAAAAAATAAAAAAAATTGGAAAAGAAGATAAGAAGACCTTGAGAGGTAAGCAGATCTTTGCAAAAATACTGAGGCATTCATTCAAGTGTCCTCGTCATCGGTGAAGAGCCCAAACGTAAGCTAAATCCTTTCAGGAAACCGAAAGGATGGTACACAAATGGCAATGACAAGAATACTGCTTGGCAAAGGTAAAAGATTAGCCAAAGATAAGCAAGGACAGGGTGTTTTTCTGCTTGCTGACATCACAGCTCTTATCAGCACTCAGACCACCTCTAAGTTTGGCAATTGCATGCTCGCGGATGCCCCACGCAGGAAGCAGAGCTGGCTAAAAACAAAATTTGAAAAACTAAGTCAGTCACTTAATAAACAAGTCACACATCAAGTAGCTGACTGGTGCATCCACAAAGGAGTATCACTTGAGATAACAACAATAGAATACATTTGTAATTTTATAAAAACAGTCACATGAATGTTTGAGCAATGTGTTAAACATTTCCGGTGACAAATCTGATGTTATTGTAGATCTTAAAAGCAACAAGTTCAACTAATTAAAGACCTTCTGTCTTATTACATTGTTTTACAAATAGAGAGAATGAGGGAGAGAGGAAAAAAAAAAAAGACTAGCGTTGTACTATCTTTACAGGCAAAAATGGGCTCGGCAGCACTCAAGATAACGGATTGGTTCTTCCAGGAAAAGGACACCTGACAGATTCTGCTTTCTATCGCTAGTTCAGGTGAACTTTAACTTTAGCTCTAATTTTATTGAATTCAATGAATTATTCTTGAGTTTAACGCAAAAAAAAAAAAAGATTTTTGATTTTCTGATTGTTCTATTTCCTATGGGGAACAGAAATTGGTAAACCTCAGATGGTTAACTGTACCATCACTAAATGGATGGTTCTAACAAATTACATCATCACCCATACATAGGCTAACAGTAAAACAACTTCAAATATATATGAATTAAAAAATTACTCTGTGAGCATCAGAACACCCACAAGAAAACATGCTCAAAGGCTTAGCAGCCAGTCATGCAAGTGCTGTGCTAAACAAGGTGTGATGCATGGGGAGGTCTCACTCCATCTTCACTCTGATGGACCTGCCAAGCACAATCAGAAACATGTGACCCGCTCAGCGAGACAGCCAAGAAATGTCCCCCCCACATTTCATTCCTGCGGGGAACTGGAGAAGTGTAAGGGCATCACCTGCTCCGGCTGAGGACTGATAACAATTTTGACACACCAGAAAACATGACTAACGTCAACAGATTATGTGGTCCAATAATCCCAAATTACATTTCTAATCTTACATTTCTTTCTGTCTGAGCCAATCAATTAAACTGGCTCATTTACATTTATCCTTAACTTGTCCCCGTATTTCCATGGTCCACCCATGGAAATACGGGGACAAGGTAAGGATAAATGTAAATGAGTTAAGTAAAGAGAATGTTACTTTTATCCTCCATCATAATGTTATACAAATAACGTGACGTAAATACAGGTGTGTGTTATCCCATTTATTTTATTTAATGGATTTAAATTACAATTAATTATTTAATACAAATCGTGGCTCAAAAAAGGTTGTGAAACATTGCTCTAACCCTACGTCAAAGTGAACAAAAATAAATCTCGCACACAGATTCACTACAATAATAAACTATGCGCTAACGTTAACAATCACCTGTTGAGCCTCAAGTCTAACAACAGTGGCTAACAAAACTGGCGATAACGAAGTACACAAAGTTACACTAAAACGGCGCTTAGGGTAACATTTGCAAAAGCAACAACATTGCTGTGGTTGTTGGGATGTAGCGCATGGGTGCTATTTAAAATAAAATACATTTGCTTTACAATTTGAAGCGGTTTTGGGCACGCTAACGCGCTAGCAACAAGAGGCTATCGTTAGCTAGCCATACTAGGCAAGAAACAACGAACTGAGATTTCCATTGAGTAAGTAAATACATGTTGGTTCCTCCTGCTAATACAAACAATGAGGACATAAAAGAAGCAATATATCGCCCGTTGTTTGCATTACGCTAAGTGAGTAACAACTGAAGCGCCTGTAAATTGTAAAGTCCATTGAAAGAAACCACGGGAATGATCCACCTGATCCCGCTACATGAGCCGCTTCTTACCGTTATTAACACCGAGACTCCGGTCCGGTTCGGATGGTTACGCCCGAAACAACAACAGCGAGTCGGTTGGATAACCACATCATTGACAGTTACGGCATAAAGTATCCCTCTTGTTTTTTTTGTTTTGTTTTTGTTTTGTTCCACTTTAGTTAGAAGCACTCTCCAGTGGGAACAATCTGTGGCATACAAACGGCGCATTCCACAGGCTCAATCCCCACACCGCCACTTGGCTCCAATTAAAGGGCCACTACACAGCTTGTTTTTTACCAAGCACACCAAACGCTAAATCAATACGGGTTAAAATTACATCTAATAAGAAGGCAGGACGGTCAATCGGTTTTATGGATTAATTTGTGTTAAATTGTCATGATGTTTTATTTTATTTTTTTTTAACCAGTTTTGGAGGTGCAACTTTACATTTTTCTGATGAGACATGGTGTTGTAGTCATCAAGGGACTACTACTGTTGTTGATATGGCTGTTGTTGTGCCCATTGTTCTCTCATTTATTCTACAGTCACTCAACCCCTCTCTCCTGTTTTCTGTTTTCTCTCCATCTTAACACAACCGGGTAAGGCAGATGGTCGGAACTTTGTGAATCGTTCCATTTGAATGAAATAGACAGCTTTGACATAGTCGAAAGCGCATCCCCGCTGACGCGCACACCAGACCAGTCCTTCTAAACATCCATCCATCCATCCATCCATCCATTTTCTTGACCGCGTATTCCTCACAAGGGTCGCGGGGGGTGCTGGCGCCTATCTCAGCTGGCTCTGGGCAGTAGGCGGGGGGCACCCTGGACTGGTTGCCAGCCAATCGCAGGGCACACAGAGACAAACAACCATCCACGCGCACAAGCACACCTAGGGACAATTCGGAGCACCCAATTAACCTGCCATGCATGTCTTTGAAATGTGGGAGGAGACCGGAGAACCCGGAGAAGACCCACGCGGGCACGGGGAGAACATGCAAACTCTACCCAGGAAGGCCGGAGCCTGGACTCAAACCAGAGTCCTCAGAACTGGGAGGCGGACGTGCTAACCACTAGGTCCACCGTGCCGCCCCCTTCTAAACATTTAAGGCTATTTATCTTTAAAGTGAAATTTCAGGATGAAGCTAAAATGCACTACATTAAAACCTTTACAAATGAACTTAATATGACCTGTAAACTTTTGTCCAAATGTCCAACTTTCAGTACTTTTTGTACAACTTGCTGCTCTCCAACAAGGAGCTAAATGGCAAATTCACTGCTAGTGTTGCAATCGATGAATTGACCAATACATTTCTAAAGACGTCCATATTTCTACTTCTCTCACTCTCTAGTCTCTCGTTGTGTTACAACCTGCTGATGACATTTTGGCACAAAGTGACCTTAACATCCTCCCCAATGGCAACCTGTATTGTTGATCAGTTATTGCCATCTTTGTCTCATGATGTTAAAATGTGAACAGCATGATTATATTCCTTGCTTCACGGATCAAACACCTGATTTTTATTTTTTTTTCAGCTCCTTGTTAGAGAAGGGCAAGTTGTGCAAAATGTACTGAAGGGTTCAATAGTTGGACATGTGTACTTAAAAAGTACAAAAGTAGCACAAAACAAGTTAATTGCACCTTCTGCCATAAACTGGAAGAGCACTTAATTGATATGCATGTCACTATATGTTGCTGGCATAGATAGATAATCAAAGATGCTGTACATTTTGTATTAAACACATTTTTCAATTTTTAGACCAAGTAAAATTGGATAATGTCTTACGGCACACCGGTATGTGATTAGTAATCACTGGCTTACAGTAACAACCTGGCTACAGAGGGAGCAAGGAGAAACGGAAAATTGATTTTTGTGAAAAATATTTTACATAATAAACAAAATTAAAATATTTTAAGGCCACAATTGAAGAAGAAGAAGAAGACTGTACTCTAAATATTGCAACAAAGTTAAGAGTTTGTGTCAAACAGAGGAAGCTTGACTCATGCACTATCTGGCGCCGTATGCTACATTATACAACAAATACCAGAACAAGCTTGTTGAATAAGCAGTAAGCACCCGATTAAAACAATCGTATATTACACCCCTGTGCTTCCAGAATGCATTATTTATAAATGTTAGTATTATTGTCTTCCCCTAATGAAGAGACGGAATGAGCTAAGAACAGCTTTTGTTGACTCCTTAAAATAGACTAATAATTATAATACGCTGACCTCACAGTATATTGATATTTCATATTAAATGTATTTTGACAATAAACTCTCATGTTTGATTGACAAAATCAGTTTGACACATATGAACAATTTAGAGTTTTTGACGAAAATACTCGCAAAAACCATTTCCCTCACAGCCATAATCACATCGAGGATGTCGTGCAGTCTCAGTGGGCGTGGCTAGCACGTAACATTTTCCTACATCGGCCCTCGACAGTTTTTTCATTGAGCCCTCTGAACTGTGCCAAGCAACAAACAGAAACCTGAAGTTACCAGGAAAGAGAATCTGACCAATTGTTTTGATCTAGGTTGCTAGTAGTAACGAAGCAAAACAGACTTAGATCATCGTTCCACAGCTTTCATCAGAGCATGTACGCCCTCTATTAGCCGCACACTTCTTTCATTCGACATTGCTGGTCTTATCAGCGGATAGAATGAGAGCATGGAGGAAGTACGTGCTGTTGAAATGTCCTTCACAGGACGTCTGTTTGTTGTGGCTGCTTACACGCAACTCAGGGCCTTCTCCTTCTCACATAATGCGCCGAAGAAATATTAGCATGAAGAACCAAACTATCTGGAAGCATAAAGTGAACGTGTGCCATATGTTTTGCGTAAACAACACTGCTGACGGATGAGATGACCCGCCCAAACAGAATGAAACGTTGTGCAATGCAAAGCAGTGAAAGCAAATGCAGATGCAGCGTTTCAGATGATGTTCTTGGAAAGACTTCTCAAACATGGGAGGAAAGACACTAAACAGCAACAGTGTTTTCTTTCTAGAACATTGAGCAAAGTCATCGTCAGAATGACAGGAGATGAATTATCTGTAATCATCTGCTCCTCGATCAATGCCAAATAATATGACATAATGCTTAACCTTGTATTCACTACACTTTAAGAAGTCTGCCTTTACAAAGCTGAAAAAAAAATCAGTTTTGATTTACATATTAATTTTACAATATTGTTCTTCCTAATTGTGGTTGTCCTTACAATTGATTAAACTTCAATCACTAACTCATGATTAATCGCAAATTAATCTGTTCTGTTTTTAATAATACAAAAAACAAAGCTCCCAAAAAAATTTGTCAGAAAAACAGGAGGTTTTTTTTTTATTTCAAGTGAATGCAATACACTTCCGTACACTTCGTATTAAATATTTTTTTCCTGATAAAAACAAAAGAGAGAGAGAATTTCAACATAACGTATGTGCTTGTACCTCAACCTATTGTAGAAATTAGAGGACACTTTTCTTCAACCCCAGAAAATAATTTTTGATACTGCAGGTTGTTACTTGCTTGTTTAGCCACTCGAGTGTTTGTGTGAGCAGGTGCGCAAGCAGTAGCGTGTTTATAAAAAGCCCCACGTTTGCATGCGAGCGCAGCACCTGTTCTCACGTGCGTGGGCGCGTGTTTGCCAGAGGGACAAGCGTGAAGGGCGCGCGTGCACCTGCCGTGTACTCACTCATGCACTGCAGGCTGTGCTTCTTCTGCAGCGTCTTGCCGCACAGAGAGCAGGTGGCGCAGCTGGAAAAAGTGCCGAGCGCTAACAGATGCCCGTTGTTGTGGCTGAACTCGGCCTCCTTGGCCTCCCTCTCCTTCTCCTTACCCCTGTGCTGCTCTTTCTCCCGGTTCTTACCCTGCGAGGACACAATGGTGGTCGGTTAGCATCATTCGAAGTGTGTCACAGGCATGATGGGTTTATGGGAGGAGATTAGTGTGCTAACGTGCACCAACTGTTACACTTGACAATTAGGTCCGTGTAATGCAATTAATGCAACAACAGTGACTAATGCCTACTGTTGTGTTGCATTTCAAATGGCCAAAGTACTTTTTGTGTGTTAAGGGAAGTGAAATGTAACAGATGGGTATTTTTTAGGGATGTAACGATATCCAAACATCACAATACGATATTATTAATTATTATAATTAATTATTAATTATTATTATTTTTTGCCTACCTTATCTTTATTGAAGGAGCCGGTCATCCTGTTCCTCAACGAGCTGAGAGTCCGCTTTACCTTGGTGCCTTTTTCCACCTTCTCACTTCGATCATCCTCTTCCTCATTCCTGGTGGACCAAGAAGAGAACGTACACTCACATAATATTAGGTGGAAAAAGTCACATCAACCAGTATGGGATCTCATGCCATTTGCTGACCATAATATTTGAAATGAATGAGTTGACTTGACGTATGAAGTGAGGGATTAATTATTTGATCACTCAAGATTGCTCACTTTGGCTCAAATTTTAAGGTTGCTTGTTATTTCTCCAACTGTAGTTGCCACCTACTACAGCAGAGGTCACTGTTGCAGAAGCAGGCAAAAGTTACATTCCTTTTTTTCTTTAATTGAATTTCTTGTCAACCCGATTAAACCATACTGTAGCAGTATTAAGAAGGGAACTTACTCATTGGAGAGGAACTCGTACCATGTGACATTTTCGGAGTCTTTGTCATTGGTTTTGTTGCTCCGCTGCTTTGCTCTGTGGAACATGAACAATATTTTATTATGAACATGTAAGTAGGGATGGCAAATGTAGAGAATTGTGTGTGTTGTGAAAAAAGACAAAAAAAAAATGTGTATACATCCATTAAAAGGATTTTGACTTGACACATAGTCAAAACATCAGTCATAATGAATACAATACAATACAATACAATACCCAAACTGAAGGCTGGTATGAATGTGATAAAGATTGTTGTACGTCAACTCAAATTTCCTTAAATAGTGGCTCTAATGGGCCTTTCCCCATTAAGTCACAGGTTGATTATTATTTTTTTTTTAAATACAAAATGCCTCTCTCAAATACAGTAGATGCTCTTTCCTTAGTGGGGTCGGAGTAGGTGAACCGCAATATAGTGGGGGAACACTTTAATATGCCCGTAGCCACTATATGAGAAAATATAATATTTCTGCAGTATTCCCTTCCAAGCTGGTGACATGCACACACACATCCAGTGCCTGAGAGCGGTCACACACTGCTCCTTGCTCCTCGTTTCGAGCAGCGGCCTGTTTACTTACCCGTGGTACAACTTTAGCTCCTGCAGAACTTTCTGTACCATCAGCCTAAGACAAACAAGACACTGGGGCTGAGTTGGAGCAAAGGAAAGCAAAGAAAAGCAACTGATACACACGTTCGCAAGTGCACATATACTGGAGACACACACACAAACACGCGCACGCCATCTAAGGGGATGGTGGGAAGAGAGGACAGCGTTGGGAGGAGGAGGTTGCAGACACATGACATGGAGCAGAGATGTCAGCGGGGAATGGGGAAAGCCCTCCTGTGATGTGTTGTGTGGGAGGAGATGTCTGTTTGGATGAGAACATAACAGGCCGCAGATGCAGTACACTATGTGCGCACACACAATCATCGTGTACCTTTCGCCAAAGACCAGTGGCGACTTGACTGAACTGGAGTCGTTCTCTGAGGTGTTTGGACTTGTTATATTTAATACAGAGCAGATGTGTGATTCTGAATAAACATGTCTCATAATCAATATATACGTGTGACTTCCTATTGGCTCTCTCCGGGAAAGGCAGTTTTAATTGAATGTAATAATTTATTCTTATAACTAGTATGGTTAAAACTGATTAAATGTATTTCATTATGCAGTAGGCTCTAATTAAGTTTCGGTGGGGGATTTTTTTTGTAGATTTTTCAATTTGTTTTTTTTTTTGGGGGGGGACTGTATAGTTGAAATAAAAAGTTAAAACAATCAAAAACACTAAATTTACTAGTTCAAACTAAGTGTTTGACTTTAAAACTCATTCGCTTCCAGCCGTTTTCACAGAAGCAATCCCGACTGTTTTACTGGATTTTGACTGATTTTGAAAGGCCCGCAGAAAAAGTATATTTCTATCTGTTTCCATTTTGCAACAATTAGCGTTAGAATATAGCTAAGTTTAATAAATTTTCACAAATCTATTTAGAATTGTAATTGAGGTTTTTTTGTTTTTTTTTAAACATGGGCCTGGTTGATCTCCTTTGCTCTGCTGCCACCTTCTGGCCGTTTGTGTAATAACTACCATTTCTGAAACCGTTCTTTGCAGTTGAGAGGCTGCGTCAAAGCCTTCTGTATACTCTAGAATTAAAAATAAATAAATAAATAACACGTATAAATACTTAAAACGTTTAAAAACAACAACAACAACAAACGTATTTATAAGTTATTGGGAACGAATGAGTTAACAAATGTGTGTTTACATTTTAAAACTAGCCAATTAAATGTGAAGTTTATTAATATAATTCAATCATTTATGGGAAATCATTCTCATATTGTAGCTCAGTACTAATAAGTAATTGTATTTTTGACAACGTTACTGAGTTGTGTCTGATGTTTAAGTTGTTTTCAATTTATAAGCTTTATTGAATAAATTACATTTACAATTGAATTCATCCATGATTATATTATTCACATCCATTTGTCACAGAAAACAGACAGATGACCATTCACACCTGGTCACAGAAGTCAAGTGAGTGAACTGCAACACCATCAGTGATTTATTATACTTAATTTTATATTTTGAGTTTAATGTGTTAAAAGATGTACTTAATTTTTGAAGAACAGATATACTTTGTATATTATTGGTGTCTAATAATTACTCTTATTGAGTGTAGATTGATTGTTTACAATTGACTAGCAGCCAGTCCACGTTACCCCACCAGCTCTCTTAGGCTCAGTGAGCCTAATGAGAACAAGTGCGATGGGAAATTGATGGATGAATGGCACATATAATGAACCATGGGAGACAGTTGATGATACTTCCAAGTCCTTTTTTCTACCAGTGTACAGTATCAGTTACGCCTGTGGGATCAAACAAGAAAACCAAAAGAGTCTTCTTTTCAAGCCTCATTAAGCCTGAGCAGATGGAGTCATGTAGTCATGTACTGTAATGCTCTTTAACCTCACTTGCGAGGGTTTAAGCACACTTCATTGACGCCAGTGTTGACTTACATATGGCTTTGCCCCTCGTTGGAGTGCAGGTGTTGCTCAGGGTCAAACTCCTCCGCTACACGACGGAAAGAGAGAATGTTAACATGATAAAAAAAAAAAGAAAAAAAAAGAGTTAATGTAACTAAATGTCACTGACACAAAAATGGTATGAATCGTCACCAAAACTGACACGCACATTTCTACTCATGTCAACTTCAACCTCAGGAAAATATCAAAACAATTGACACTGTAGTTCGTATTTTATGGGCATTAATCTTATGTCAAACCCACCTCCTGCTGCCCGCGCAGCCTGTTTGGAAGTCTGCACAATACGAGAGATGTGTGCTGCACGTGAGCATTCGTCTGTGGCAAGGATCTCCGAGCGGGAATACACTTGCTTGCCGGGAACGCCGTCGGTCTGAAATGTTTGCAAACATAAACAGTGATAGATCTGAAGTGATCTAAGTTTTACGGAAGTTGTCAGAAGGTTGCCACTACAGCACAATGAGTTCAAATGTTTATAATAGACCTCAAGTACACTTTTATTTTATTCTTTTGTTAGTCAAGGCACTATACTTTGTATAACTTAAATTGTTGTTTAAAATGGACTCTTGACATCCTAACTATTTCTCCCAGCCATGTTAACAAAAAGATCAAATACATTGTTCACAATTAAAGATATAGCTAGCTAGCTAGCTAGCTAGATGCTAGGTATATGGGTAGCTAGCTCGCTAGCTAGCAAGCTAACTATATGCTAGGTATGTGGGTCACTGGAATGCCTACAAACAAATCAAGTGTTAACATGTAACCAAGTAAGCATTTTGTTATTTATTTATTTGTGAAAATGTGTCTATTAGCATGCTGTTCTGTGCTTACCACCACTGTGATTCCAAAATAATATCTATAACAACTTTTTATAATAGCTTTTTTGAGACTGTGCATTAGCGGTGGCTTTCCGTCTGTGCCATTCATTTGCAGTATAGAATATCAGTTTATCACTGTTAAAAGTTGTGCAAAAAACAAGTCAGATTTTTAAGACGGGCTTTCAAACTCTATTATCTGTATTCATGTCACGCAGTTTCAGAATCAGTACCTTATCTTTGGGACAGGAGAGTCTCTCCTTGTGACCGTCTGTCTCCTCCAGTGGACGGTCCATGCAGCTTTCACTGTTGTGCTCTGCTTCATCTTCATCTCCATCACTGTCCATAGCCATGGTGTCAAGACTCAATCTGACATGCAGACACACAAACAGGAGTAAGAAATACTGTCAGTCAAATGAATATCCTATTTTCGTTTTGTCTCTTCTAACTCATCAACCTGTATTGTGACCAATTCTGCCTCTAAAGTTATTTGTTCAACCACTCAACAAATCCATCCTTCAATTTTCAGCCTAGCGCCTAGGATCCTGCCATTTCTGCCCAATGTCACTTGGAATAAGTCTCCAGCTTACCAGTTGCACTAATTACGGATGAAAACGGATGGATAGACGGTTCACCTATGAAGTTTTTGATCATTTCCCTTTTATTTTTTCCTTTGATCAATTCACTTTGATTTTCTATGTCTTTGATGTTTCACAAGAAATTGAATAGGAATATCATCAGAAAAATGGATAGTAAAAAAAAAAAAAAAAAAAGTCTGAATTAATATTTTGAAAACTTGGTTTTGAAAAGAAAAAGTGAATATTGGCTAGAAGCCATATTTGATTGTTAAAGTACAGATAAAAATGATGAGATCACTACCTCCTTCCCAGATTGATGGGTGCAACGGGGACGCCCCAGCTGTGTCTTCGTGAGGTCGACATGGATCTCACTAAATTCGGAAAACTGTCAACTTCAACGTCTCCATTTAAATGCACCGTGTTTCCATGGTTACGTGATTCCGTTTCAGTGTGAGGTGTTTCCAATGATCCCAACAATCCGTCCAGATCAATAGTCACACTAAGACCAACTCCCGGGCCCAAGGAGTCGTGGCTGTCAATCACACAGCTCTGTAAGAGTTTGGGGCTCAGCTGGGTGACCACAAGGGTGCCGGGCGCTTCCTCGGATGACGCTAGCTCAGTCAGATGGGGCGCTGCGGTCTGGGAGGTCAGCTCGGGACTGCTGGTTTTCAGAGGCCCGTCAAGATTCACCTGCAGGTCTCTGAAGTAGTCCGAGTCTCCAAAGGAAGAGCCGAGGCCCTGCAGGTCCTCCATGCTGCTGTTCACCTCCACACCTTTCACCTCATACTCGCTCACTACAGAGGATGCATCCTGGAAATGGAAAAGACTTAAGGGCTCGATTATGGAAAAAATAACAATCATGATTATTTTTGGTAATAACTGAAATCACTAAATGATTATTTTTTTGTACAAAACAAGAAAATGTTTCAGCATTAAAAAATTATTAAGACAAATTAAAAAAAAAATAGAAACAATATAATTATGTACATTCCTTTTGGACCTAACAGAATTTATAATAATATTTATTCATTTCATTATTATTATTATTTATTTATGTTGGCAAAAACTAAAAGTTGGAGTGCAGCTTGGGCACTGTGTCATAGGACGATCATTAATTTTTTTGGTAAAAAACAAGAACATGTTTACACATTTAAAAATATTAAGACCAATTAAAAAAAAATTATAGAAACATAACAATTATGTAAGTTCCCTTTGGACCAAACAGAATTTATAATAATATATATTATTTATGTTGGCAAAAACTTGAAGTTGGAGTGCAGCACATGCACTGTGCTGATGATTTTTTGATACAAAACAAGAAAATGGGTAACGTAAAAAAAAAAAACACAAATACAAAATATTAAGATAAATAAAATTCTTTGAAACACTACAATTATGCAAGTTCCTTTTGGATGAAACAAAATTTATTAAATTAATTATTTTAACATTTACAAAAGGTGCAAATGTATAAATTTAAACAACTCAAATATTAGCATTAATTATCTTTTTTTTTTTTTTTTACGATTATGCTGATTTTAGATTTTTAATTGTGGCGTGTAATAATTGAAATTGTAAATGAATTCCGATTAATTGCCCTGCCTTAGAAAGGACCACAGGTTGCAAAAGTACTGTTTTATCCCGCACCACTATGTTATGTTTTGCTACGCTACACTATGCCATGCTATGCTATGCTAGCTGAGAGGATGAAGTTGTGTTAAAAAAAAATGAAAATAAAAGTACAAAACAGTGAAATTGATCTTGGCAGGCCAGGAACTCAGCACTTCTAAACACCTTTGTGGTCCTTTGTGACTTCCCACCACTGGGAAGGAAGAAGACCTGATTCATTGTCCACAACATGAGGCACACAATTTACATTTACAGTGGTGTCAAACTGCACTGCATCACGCTGACAGCTTTTTCTAACATTTTAGTTTTAGCTACACTTTCCCGTATGATGCAGTGCACTTCTACACCACTGCAAACTATCATAATAAACATACATCCATTCTCCATTTTGGATAGCGCTTGTTCTCATTAGGGTGATGGTTGAGTTGGAGCCTATCCCAGCTGACTGCAAGCGACACCCTGGACTGCTCGCCGGCCAATCAGCGAATAATAAACATATTGAGGAATTAAAACTGAGCATTATAACAACAACTAAAAAAAAAAAACAACAAAAAAAAAACATTGAAAATTAAAATTGCCATTATAAAAATAAAATACAAAACGAAGTGCTTAAAAAAAATACAACTATTTAAAACTAAAATGTACATTTATAAACTGACTCTAAATATAATTAGAGTGAAAATGTCAATTATTTAAAATATATTGTGGGCGTAAACACAGCCAACTTATTTCCTGATCAGTGGGCGTGGCTCCTCTCATTCACTTTGAAGTGATACTTGACTCACTGAGCCATTTTCAGGAGTAAAAAGTTAATATTTTGTCTATAATTAATGTGGTAACTTCATTATTTTTCTTGTACAATTAGTACCTTTAAAAAGTATTTTTTTTACTTGCTGGCGACTGATGATGACATCACCTGTGCTGAGGAAGTAGGTAACAACCAATCATGGCTCAGTTTACTAACCAAACCCAGACAATAGGTGAGCAATGATTGGCCATCGTTTATTTGTGTCCGACTGTTTTAAATATAAAATACCTGCTCCTCGTTGGCGCCCCCAAAAAAGACGTCCTCAGTGATGGAGGGAGGCGATGGAGAGGGTGAGGACGTGCCTGCAGCAGCATGAAGCTGAACATGCTGTTGTCCACTCAGTTTTCTCCTCGGTTGTTTACTAGCATGTCCGCTTGTCTGTCCAATTGGTTCACTGTATGGCTTGCACTCAGAGGCTGAAAAATAATGCATGAAACTGTTAACAGGAAGGTGGGATCACATGATCTCTTTGCACGTCAGTCACATGTGACCATTATGAAATGTATTGTTTTGATAGAGTTCTTGCAATTAGACTGTGTGGGTGTGTATAATATATTTCAAATAGAAAAAAAGTAGGAACTTTTCATATTTTAACGACAACGTCACATCCAGGTTCCCATGGCGACTTGAGCAGAGGGGAAAGCCACAGTTATGACAGCTTACGTAAGTCTTATTTCATAAGAGCGTTTCCCGTGAAGCCAAGCCGGAGACTAAGCCGGCCTGGCTCCACACTTCTTGACGCTTTTTTCTACTTCAATGCAGCTGGCCGGCTTGTTTATTTTCTCCTCAAAAGGTCATATACTGTAACAAAATTATTAACGTGGAGAAAAACTTTAACGTAAAACCGATAATCTTGAAATAAGGCCTAATATCGGCCCGACACTTCTCTCAGTACTCGCCCATCCCTACCAAAAAATTTTAATAATAAACTAATAAATAAATAAATACATTTAAATAATAATACCCGTGTTTTTCTCATAACTTTTATATTTTTATAGTGATAGAATTCTTTTTTTTGTCTTTCAATTTTACATTTTACTCTCTCAGTATTCTGAGTTCGTGGACGTTAATTCATTTTTCCCTGAAATTAAAAATGTCGTTTTTATTGTGTATAAATTTTTGTAGTTGTAGTTGTCATATTTTGGCTTTAATCACATTTTATTCATGTAAAAATAAAATTTGCTCTTAAAATATTACATTTTTCCTTCGTTTGTAAATACCATTTTTTTCCTCACAATATTAAAAATTATTCCTGAAAAATTCCAACTTTTTGGAAGTTTTTTTCTTGCAATCTTACGATTTTATTGCTGTATTATTAAAAAAAAAAAAAACATAAAATTAGAACCATTTTAAATAATTCTCCATATAGAGTTATAGTATTTCACTCACAAAAACTGCCTGGTTAGAACAAATATCTTGGGAGAAAAAGAAAGAAAATGTATTTAGATGATAAGTTTTTTCAGTGCAGTGTCATGAGGAAAAAAAATGATAACCGCAGAAAAACAGAAGCTAACTAATCCATTTATGACTGTTGCAGAAACTCAGTTTGCGCTTCACTTTGTGTAGCCTACATTAATATTGTCTTTATCATCTGTACTGTCTTTCTTTGTCATTGTGCGCTATTAACGTACAGTAACTTCATCAGAGCAGATTTCATTATATAAAATTGAATGCAGACAGAGCCAGGCAGCAATATAGTCTGCAATAAAGAAGAAAGATGGCAGCCAGAGAGACGCTACCATGTAAACACAGCAGCAGACACGCTGACATACTGTACTGTGCATCGACTGGATTTTCTATACAACTAAATCACATGCATTTGTAAACAAGCTTGGAAAAGGCCTTTTATGGTCACCCATGCGTGATGGATAATACATCACACCACGATCAAACGTACGTGTGTGCGTGTGGGCTTGGAAGTGATCTGCTGCTGAATTCAATGTCATCAACACTAAATCACTTTTACAAAGTCTGCTGAGACATCGCATTGAATGGGGGATTTTGACAACTACGTTTTACAAGTTTATCTAATTTATGTTTTATCTTTTGTGTATTCTGTGTACCGGTTCAGAAAATAGGTAAGATGTGATTGGTCGTTGTTTGAGCCCTAAGCATGATGATGTCATCTTCAGTCAACAGCAAGTGGCAAAATGGCCGCCCCCTGAGATGGATAAAAATGGCTGGATTTTGCTTCATAACTCTTACTCCACAAATGTAATATTAATCAGAATGCCATGTTTAGACTAGTGAAGTCACATAAAACAAATTATGGTCAAGAAATGTTTATGGTTGACTTAAGGTTGATTATAGCAAAATGTACTGAAATACATAAATAAATACTTCAAATCATAATAATAAAATCAACCATTATTAATATTGATGTCATAGAGTAGTAAAAGCAAAAGAACAAAAGGGAAATAACAAGCAGCACGTTAATCGGTGCGCGGAGCAGCATGACAATCACAAGAGGAACTTGATGGTCGTCATATGAGTCAAACATGATCACTTGATAGTTACCTCCAAAGAGGAGGGTTTTTTTTTTTTTTTTTTCTCACATCATTTTACTTTGCGTTTTCATGACAGGTACCGATTCAACTTGAGTGTCATTCGAATCATCAATCAGTTATAGAAGTGTTAATGTACCGCCCTAATGGTGCTAAAGTGACCATTGCTGAAAGTGTGACACTTCATTGACATCAGGGCGCACAGTGAACTCTTGTTCTCACGGGGATAAATTCCCCTTGTGTAAGATGTGATGTGGGCAATTTACACCACCTTGCACCCACAGCGTGGTTGGGAACACAAATGTGATTTGTAGGCACTGGGAGATGTAGCCTACGACATGGCTGCCTTCTAATGGACAGAGCCAAAAAGTGTATATAATTGTTTATAGCTGTTGAACTGTGAACAAGAAGCAGCTATGCTGGTAGCATCCAACAATAAGAATGTAGCATTAGCCAAAACGCGAATGTTTAAACTAAGAGAGATGAAAATGTGCAAAACCTTTCTTTATATTTATCCTATTTAAAAAGATCGGTATCATCAGAAACTAACAACATACAATAATGTTACTCAATTGAAATTAATTGTGCACCAAAAAAATAATGCAGTGAATGAACAAATACTGCACATGTTAAAATAGATAGTAAAGAATAAATAAAGAAGTGCAAGAAAGCATTTGTAGTGGATAAAATTCATGAAATGGGACGAAGGAATTCATTTGAATTTGTTTGCGTTTATGATGGTTGGCACTCGCTTTGTAATGCAGATTACTGCCGCCTACAGGATTGGAGTAGAACTGTTTCTATAAATAGATAAATATTGGTTAATTACAAATTATTATTTTTTTTTAAAATATAAAATAAATGAATAAAGCACAGAACAAAAAGTCATGAATAGCATAACAGCATTGTTTTTGTATCTATTTTTTTTTTTCTTTTAAGTTTTGATTACGGGCTACATTTCTATTGCATTAAATGTTTGTTATATCTTTGATACAAAACACCAAATTTTCATATGAAGAGGTTTTCAACAAGCCACATACACACACGTGCACACATAAGCAAACAAAAGCAATTTATGAATAAATTACCCTATATTAGCTTACATTATTACACCTTCAAATTTTCTTCCATCATTATGTGATGATTATCCATCCATCCATCCATTTTCTTGACCGCTTATTCCTCACAAGGGTCGCGGGGGCTGCTGGCGCCTATCTCAGGTGGCTCTGGGCAGTAGGCGGGGGACACCCTGGACTGGTTGCCAAACAATCGCAGGGCACACAGAGACGAACAACCATCCACACTCACACGCACACCTAGGGACAATTCGGAGCGCCCAATTAACCTGCCATGCATGTCTTTGGAATGTGGGAGGAGACCGGAGTACCCGGAGAAGACCCACGCGGGCACGGGGAGAACATGCAAACTCCACCCAGGAAGGTCCGAGCCTGGACTCGAACCGGAGACCTCAGAACTGGGAAGCGGACGTGCTAACCACTCGACTACCGTGCCGCCCTATGTGATGATTATTATATATTATATTATTATATATAACCATTATATGTGACGTCATACATGTTGAGATCACGTCTCCGATCAACTGCTGAAAGGAGACTGATTCTGTCCTCTTTCATTTAGAATTGCTTCAAACATCAAAGTGTATATGTAGGAATGGAAGAAGGTTGATTTGTTGTGATTGTATTGTATTGGTGTTAATGTTTTATGTTATGTTTTGTTTTTTTGTAAAGCGTTTTGTGACAGCTCAGGCTGTTTGAAAGCGCTATATAAATAAACTTGAGTTGAGAATTATATAATGGTTAATGTCATAGTGGCTGATGTTTTCAATCATGGTTTTGTGCGTGCGTGTGCTGCAACATGAAAACAAGTGTGAGCTGTCAAAAGAGCTTTGATGGTCTACCTTGTGCATGAAAGCACACCGAACACTTCCTGTTTGCTTCTGCTCAGCCATATTGCTCTGATACTAACATATCATGTCAAAATTGTCACCCATCACACAATGACATGAGAACTGTCCTCAAATAAGTGTGTTTGCATGCGAAATTGAATGCCATTGATGATGATTGTACTTCTCTCACCATAGAGCCGTACAAGGTCACCAAATGTCAGCGAAAAGGGAGCAAATTTGGACCCGTACCTCTCTTGAAGGACCACCTCTTCATCCAGAGCTTGGAGAAGGAGGGCCAGGAGTTGTTGAGCGGAGCGTCGGCCATGCGAGCAGCTCGCTGTGGTCAGCTGGAACTATGACACGCTGCTGCTGCTTTGGAAGAGGAGGAGGAGGCAGAAGAAGAAGAAGAGGAGGAGTGAGCGTGAGGGGAGGAGAGCACGAGCTCTCAGGGATTATCTCAAACTAATCACATCCAATACAAGAGCTGGATTTAAAAAAAAAATAAAAAAAATCAGTGGTCAGGCAACAAGTCATTTTCTGTTGGCTTAAACATGATCATTTCGGAGTGTTTCTCTTTGCTGTTAGATTTCTCGTCCAATCAGATTTCAGCCTCTATGTGTTGCCATGTCAATCTAATCTGCCCAGGACCTTCAGGGCTGGTTGACGTGATGTAAACTTAATTCGCAATTTGTTGCTTTAACCGATCAGATTTCAAATTCATCCTGAGAGGGACCACAATGACGTCAGCTCTTTTTTTAATTTATTTATTTATTTGTCCTCTGATTGGTTGGTCAGACCAAGCCAAGTGTGAGTGGCGAAACACACCTGTCGTCATCTGCACACGTGAGCAGACAAATGTTACATGGTGTAAGATGTCTGGTGGGATGTGGTCATCTATTCTACAATGATGAAATTGTATTAGAAGGACCTAACTCTAGTCATGCTTTTGTATTTAAGCCTACATTATACTAAGAAAAGCTAATGTTGAGGCCACTGTAGTTACATTTGGCTTTGGACTTAACCAGAGAAGCAAAAGTACTGGAGTTAAGTGAAAGTATAGATTAAAAAAAAATAAAAAAATACTGGTAAAAGTACTGATTCAACTCTGTTACTTAGTTTAGAAAGTTTGAGAACCATTAATAAATAATGTTGATGTTGACCATATCACACTTGATTTTGACAGGAAGTCAACACAGAAATTTTCTTGACAATAAAATGTTCTATGCAGCCCCACTTGTCTAAACATGGCATTCTGGTTAATATTGTGTTTGCCAAAAACGAATTAAGCAGCAAAATTCACCTCTTCATATCCATCTCAGCGGGCGGCCATTTTGCCTCTTGCTATCAACTGAAAAACATCACAGTTGCTTAGGGCTCGGTTAACGACCAATCACGACTCAGCTTGTGAAAGTCACATGACCAAACTCAGAAAACAGTTGGGCCAATATTAGTCGTTACCTAATGCTGTATTCGAGGAAAGTGGGAAGTCGAACTTTTCCGACTTCATACCAGGAAGTGAGCACGGAAACACCCCTTTGAACTCGAACATCCAAGTTGCAAAGTCAGAAAAAAAAAAGGACCCTGACTTCACTGGCCGTCTTAAATCAGACGTCACTTGACAATTGCGAGCCCCATGGACAGGCAGACCGTCAATGGCACAACATAATTTACAAGATTTTAAGCAGTAAAATCCACTTATGTTGTATGTGCCTTATAGTCTAAACAGGGCATTCTGATTAACATTGCATTTGTGGAATATGAATTAAGCAGCAGAATCCACCTGTTTTTATCGAGGGATCGGCCATTTTGTCATTTGCTGTCCACAGAATTGTCATCACAATTGCTTAGGGCTTATACTGCATTCGAGGAAGGTGGGAAGTCAGATATATTCCACTTGGATTCTCCTAGTTCCGACCTCAAAGCGTTTGTGGCAAATGTAAACAATAAAGATGTCCGAATGTGATAAATTGTTTGTTGTTCTGGTTAACGCAGTCATTCCAAATCCCGTTGTTACGTGAGCCTATTTCAAATCACTAATTAAAGTAACGATACATAAATATAAATATTCAAAAATAAAGTGTCATCTTTTAAAAGAGACCAAAACTATGTTTATACTCCAAATGGTTCAAGAACAACTTCATTTTTTTACGCACACTATTTACGGTGACAGCTGGAAGCCCAATAAAAATGAAAGCTCCCTTTTGAAATTCAGTAACAGGCCACTTTGCCTGATGTGTGCAACTCCAATGAAGATTCGAACTCAGAAGGCATGACAAAGAAAATAGGCCGATATCATTCACACTTTAAAGATTATGCAGTTTTAGTAAAATGAAAAGTCAGGAAAATAAGGAAGTGAGTAATGAAAGGCCATAGACCAGTAAAGCATTCTTTTGTCATCTATTCTGGGGGGGTTAAAAAACAAACAAAGTGTATGTATGTGTAAAACGAAGCTGTGCCGATATGATACATTTCAAAGCTGGCAACTAAATGGTGGCCACCTCTTTTTCTTGTGTAATACGCAGGATGAGTGTCAAGTTTAGTCGAGTGCACTGTGCACATGGAGTGGAAAAAAAGTCTCAGCACTTTCCCACAAGAGGGCAGCCACAAAACATTCTCACATACAAGACTCGTCATGTTTTCAACAAAAAAATTAACGTAGTGACACTCACTTTTAGCATACAGCAAAGAGTACGTAGGCTACTTACATTGTGTTCTGACTTCGTTCGTCCTCACACCGACTGACGCTGATGACTAGTGACAGGCACAGATTGAGTCAGTGCAGTTTCCTCTTTGTGTCGTTCTTCTAAAAAATATAACAAATTGTCTTCTTCCACGGGTGGATTTCCTCACGCACATCATATCTGAAGTGGAAATTGTAGCTTTATGCACGTCCGCTAAGCAATGTGGTTATTGTGGTATAGTCGTTTGTTGTTTTTGTCATAGACTACAATAAGTTAGTAACTATACTCTTATTGTATTTTTTCATTACGTTGTGGATAGTCACAAATGGCAATTAAAACAAAATAGCTAGCCTACTGTACACTACAGTCATCAATCTACGCAATGCATTTCAACGGCTGACTACATAAGCATCTACATGCTTAGTTGGAAGCCCTTTACTGTATTTTTAAAAGGACAATGATTTTAAAATTTTAAGTGTTTGAGATCAAAATGTCTTTTTTTAACATTAATATAACTTGGACTTTTTATATAGCGCTTTAACTACACTAATGCTTCCATTTTCAAATTCCTTTCAGTCTTATCAAGAAATTGAAAATGAACATGACAGCTGCATGGGGGGTACACAGAATACAAACAAATAATTTATATTGTTCAAACTAAACGTATACATACACACAAGTGAGAGAAGACATATTCTCCAATAATTTTATTCATAATTTTAATATAAACAGTTAATTGTTGAATAATTTACACACAGCAAGATTTGTATTTTCATATCATTGCAACGTTTTCTGTACATGTCACTACTTGGCTCTCCTTTTGAAAACATAGAAAAAATAAATTGTCAAGCGTTTCATTTAGTCATGGCACAATTTCTGTCTTTTGTTTTTGATCCTGTACAATATGCATCATGTAATTCTGTGTGTGTGTATGTGTGTTGATATATGCAATACATAAAGATAATGGCACATTTGGATCCAGTGTGAGGGATGAAGCGATCTCTCCGGGTTTGGACTGTACAAACATACACACATGCCGCAGACTTACAACAGGAACGTATACACAACATGTCAAAAAAAATGAACAACAAAGAGGTAACTTGCAGGACGACGACAACACAGCATGTTGGCCACTACAAGTATGTGCACCCAAGAGACAACACGCCAAAAATCAAGCGCTGCTGTGTGAAACTGGAGCAGACCACTGGACAGACATCCATCTGTCCATGACGCATAAGACAAATAGGAAATACAATATCTCACCACTCATCAGCAGTACTTGTTTCTGATTTTCATATAAAATTAATTCATCGCCTTAAGCAGCCGTCACATTTCGGCTTTAAAACTTGGGGAGGGGTGGGAAGAAAAGAAAAAAAATAGCTTATTTCAACACTCATTCTTCCTCCCTTTCTAAAGATTGTGCAGTGGTCTCGTCCAGTTTACACATTATTCAGCCCAATAAAAGAAAAAGACGAACTCAGTGATGCGTTCAGGAACATGCATCGGATTGAGTGGAAGCAGGTTGTGGGGTACGGTCCATGTGTGTTTCCACAGGCTTTTCTCCTGTGTAGGGTAGTGGGCTGCGTCATCAGCAACAACAACAACAAAAATATCCTCTTGATTTAGAAAACAACAAAAATGAAGTTATATACACACACATTAATAACAAATTCATAATGTACAAGAGTAGTAAAAGTTTACAGTAAGAAAATTTTTTTGTTTGCTCTCCCTACTATGGCGAAGAAAAACTAGAAATCAACATCTAAGGTAATACTTTTTTTCTTTAGAACAAAGAAAAATAATACATACAAATGATTTGTTCTCAACCTACACGGACATTTTAGCAGGCTTGCAAAAATCAATCCAGGGATTTTAAAATGCGGACGATTTCAACAGGAATTAATGGGAAATTTACTGGAAGTGGAACTTTGCCTGGGTGGTCTGTAAAGGGAAATTAAATATGGTAGGTGGGGGCATTAACAATTGTGGGAATGCTGAAGCATTCCAACATATGTTATTGTGATTTTCATTCTTATTTTTTTTTACGCTTAATAACTACCACATAATACTTCCAATTTATACTGTTCAAATTCCAGCTAGCTTCAAAAATTGACACCTCTTGGGGGTTATATATCATCTGATTCCACATTACTTACAGTATTTGCACAAGTTAACGTTTAATAACTTTTCATCATTCATTTTCATTTCACATTGAACTTATTTTAAGTATCACTTTCCAGTCCATGCCCACTTCTATACATATAATTTATCATCAATACCAGGTGCTCGGTGGCACAGTTGGTAAAATGCATTGTCCAGTAAGCAGGAGTTCATAATTTATCTCTCAATTTACTTCATAAGCATTCTACATGCCTTCACATCTTAGAATTCAGCTATTAGCTTTCAGCATTCCCACACAATTTCTCCAGAAATTGCACTTAGTCGAATTATTATTATTATTAGTTTCCATACATCATAAAATGTATATTGTATACACATTTTTAGATACTCTAGGTATCATACATATACAAAGAGTATCACTGGTATGCAAACTATGTATAGAATGATGACTTATATACGTGGGTGCCGAAACAAGAACCGCTTTGAATTGGAAAATCAGTTTTGATTGAAAAGATTTGAGTGCATCATATCAAATCGTTTCATATTAGAACATATCGAGATGCACATTGAATCGTTGTTTATGGGAGTATATCTTTGAAGGAAATACTACAATTACAGTAATTACGAACAAATTTGTTCATATTTCAAATGGAAACCCACCAAATTGTACTGATCCAGAAATACATTGCCTGTTAATTCCCATTAATTCTCGCCGAAAAATGTCATTTGCAACCCAAAAGATATGAGCAAGCCCTTCATTCTTTCTTTTTTTTTTTTTCCTTTTTTTGATAAGGTCATGAACAGAGCAAACTTCCCTAAATCAAGTGCTTTCACGTTTCCGGGCAGAAGAAAAGGAAGGAGAGCGGGAGGGTGGGGATGAACTGCTATTTACAGTTAATAGCGACTTAATCAGCTTATTTTTTCTGAATGTTGGGATAAACTTCCGCAATGTGAATCCCCATATTGGGACACATTTGATGGGTTTTGGTGTGTGCTGACAATGGACTTGGATTGTTTGTAATATTATGTATACATGTGTATACATACACACTTTTTTTTTTTTTTTTTTAAGGTCACATAAAGGAGCTATCCGCTGGTTATGCATCATTCAATTTTCCCATTCATGAAGCAAGTTTAGCAGAGCACACACAAAAGTTCCATTTCTTTCTTTTTTTTTTTTTTTTCGGTACAAATCCTCTGTCATAATCATCCTAAATTCTCTCATCAATCAGTTGAATTTGCACACAATTGGTTTAGAGAAGCAGATTTGATGTGGTTTCGTTTCATGTGTGGAAGTCTCTCAGCAGGGTCAAAGCAAGGCACTATTGTGGTGGGTTTGCTTTGCAACGCTCCCATCCGGCCACCAGGGGCCAGTCCAAGCCGCGTGACGTCAGAGTGAACTGAGGCGTTTCCTGATTGTCTCCAAAAAGCAGAGAGGATGTGTGGTGAAAAGTGGAGATCGGAGAGGCGGGTGTGTGTGTGTGTGTGTGCAGGGGGGGGGGGGGGGGGGGGGGGGTGCTTATCGTGTCCATTTTTGCAAGGGTGCTAAGAACTTTCTCTTCAGTCTCATCTGATATCAAAGGTAGCTAAGGTGTATCTCTTCTTCTTCATCCTCCTCCGAGCATCAGGCCGCCTCCCTGAGACTAAAAAAAAACAACAACAAAAAACAATCGAGATATTCTAGATCTGTTTGGACACACTTACACTTCACAAACTAAAGTTTTGGGACAAACTATTGAGAATCCTCCTTTTTTTTTTCTTTTTTTTTTATGTAAAATGCGTGAAGCAAGGTCCATGGTTGGATGGAAGAATTTCTTCTGACCTCACAAAGGTCCAAAAACAAAATATTCCCTCTTGATTAACCACAAAATCCTGTTTTGGTCATGGAGGGTTGCGTCCCAATACTTTGGTTCATTTAGTGTAACTAACTGAGCGCACGTGATTTGTTCTTTCTAGGGGCAAGAGGACTTAAGTTATTTTCAAGGAACTGCAGTACATTAGATTTAAAAATAAATAAATCCAAGGAGGGGGTGTAATCAACGTTTGTATGGAAGCAGCCAAGAAAATGCGCATAAGGCAGGAAAGCAGACAGAAGAAGACGATGTCAGGTGAGCGTCTGGTGTGATTCCTCCGCGTGCACTGAGGTAGACTTCCACCAAGACAACATTAACCACAACGACGACGACGACGGTGATGATAAACAACAAAAAAAGGACTCGGCATCGCTCCACCCTCACACACCCACCATTTTTTTTTTTAAATGCTCCACTCGGATGCTAACCGCTTTGCTCTTGACCGTACCAAAATAAATATCTACAAGTTGGGGCACCATCTTGATGAGGAATTGCATATGCCACGAGGTGTCCGGGAGCTGTGTACACATTTTTTTCATACAACATACTACGAAGCTTGAAGCCGTTCACAGTGACTTGACAGGCCAAACAGTGCTGTGTTACGTACTATATTATATGATAGCGCATTGATTCCCAACCACTGTGCCCGGACAATTACCCAATTTCATGTTCATCTTTCTACGCTAGCAATGTACAGTGAGAGGCAGAGCAATTAAATGCTTTTCCACTAGAGGGCAGAAGTTACACATAATCCGTGTAGCCACCGTTGCCATTCGGACAAAAGAAAATTTGTGTTGACTGGATGAAAAGGCTCAGATTTCACAGCGAGTCAATAAATTTGTGACTACCATATTTTTTGGACGATGAGCCGCACTTGTTTTCGGTCCTGCCAAGGGAGTGTCTCTACAGCTAGCTCACTAGTTAGCGTGTGGCATCCGCCACAACAAGGATTTACTATTTATAGCATCAAAAGGCAAAATAACCAACCAGGATTCTACCTTTGGCCACAATGCGACGCCAGATTATAGTTAAGGTGACCCAATTTTAAACTAAAAAGAAAAATGTTTCTGTAGTTACAAGTTTCAAATCTAACTGGAACTCATTTGTCGCCGCTTCCCAACCCCCCAGAATGCAACTTATATAGTGCATGTTTTTTCATCTTGATGATGTATATATATTTTTTTTTTTTTTTGACATGGGCGACATACTCAAAAAATATGGTAAACTGAGACAGGATCTTCATTATTTTGTTAGGGGTGTCAGGCGATTAAAATTTTTGATCAATTCACAATTTACAATTAATCACAAATGTTATAGCTGTTCTAAAAGTTTTCACACTTAATGTTAAAATGTTAAATAGAAATGACTGCATCTTTTAGTATTTTTTTTCATAATAATTCATAAAATTGAGTTAAAATTAAAAAGTTGTACTGTAAAAAAATGAGTGTGATTGATTTGTGTTGTCATTTTTCTGCCACTAGATGGCATAATTGCATTTGTAAGACGTGACACCTCAGTCCATTTTTTTTTTTCCATATTAAGAGCTGTCTAATTTTTAACATTAACTTGTAAAATTCTGCACATTTTTAAAATTGTAAAATACAACCTGACCCCGGTTTCCACAAATATATGCATTATTTAATTTATTACTACTAAATTTTGATGTGGAATTGCCTGATGCGTTGCGAGTGGAATTCCCCCAGTACAGGCTTTCCAAGTAAGGGGCGGTCAATCACGCGTTAAAAAAAATAGTAGTGTCAAAGGAACTATAAATTAAGTCAAAATTAACACATTAGTTTTGACACTCCTAATAAATTTGAGTAACATTTTGGTTTAGTGGGATTTTTCTCACGTCAAATGGTTGGGAAACACTGTTGGTGTGACACAGCTCAAGTCCACCATGTTTCTGTCATGCATCTTTTTTTTTTTTTTTTCCATATTTGCAACTACATCACATATCATTTACAACAGCCCGAGATTTCTCTCAGCTCTCCCTCCTCAGACCACCCCAATGATGCTGGGCAACTCCAAGCAGGAGAAGGCACTGATATAAAACAGAAGGGCTTCCCAAAGAGTCGGACACTTCTCAGAAAGCTGCCCAGCGCTACCAGGCCCCATCGGTGGCCACAGTTGCTCGTTGACTGATATGGGTGAATTGATTAAGAGTCTTTAAAAGGGAGACGTGATCAAACAAATACAAGCGCTGCGTAAATAAAACGCTGCTACTAAATCCCACAACGTCAGACCTCGCCTCTGTTGGGTTTTCTACTGCAACAAATGAGCAACACAGCTTCAATCAGAACAAGCAGGAGCAGCATCCCTTTTTAAAAAATAAAATAAAATAAAAAACTTCCTCCCTTTTTTTCCCCCAGAGACTGAGGCCATAATGCAGCGTCCATAGCTAAGGCACTGCAACAAGGTGAGCGGATGTTAAAATCGCCCACCAGTGAGTAACAAGCAGTGATTTACGTTGGAAAAACATGAACGGGGAAAAAAGGGGGCGTCGACAACCACGATGCATACTACTGGATATCTTTGGGATTTTCTTAAGTGCTCCACGTGGATGAAAAGTTGCTAAATTACAGTTTCATTAAATCCAATTTGGTGATGTTGCAATTGCAAAAAGACAAAATGAAGAAAACGATGAACTCACGTGCCCTCACTCAAGACGATCATCTGTCTGCGCCACCTGCTGGAACTTTGTGGCCATTGCTTTGGGGGGGGGCAGGTAAAGGGAGACACATGCAGAGGCAAACCCAACAAGGAGACATTTGCGACTGTCTTCTCACTGAAAGTGGAAATTAGGCCCGATTGTAAATTGTGACAAGTTCTTCTTGTTAAGTGGGCTAGAGGATCACACAGGCGAACCCAACTCACGAAACTCGGAACCTTCCGACTAATACAGGACTTGTGTTGCCGTCAAAAAGGAAGTACATTCATCGGGCCGCCCTCGGACCAAAGGGTGATCAGACCTCATCTGCACTTTTTTTTTTTTTTTTTTTAAAGCTTTTTTGTGTGGATTCTGTTATGATTGTAAACAAATAAAAGTCTCCTCTTTGGACAGACAGAGGGTCCGAGGGGGGCTTAATAACAAGAAGAAGAGGGGGGAAAAAGGAGAAAGGATCAAGTGGGCTGAAGTTATTTCCCCTCCGGGTGGTCACACTACGAGAGGAGAGAGCACTGATGGCAGATTAGTGGGATATCGGGGGCTACAAAAATAAAAACATTTCAAGGAAAACCATTGGCAAAAAAATAAAATCTAGATACTAACAAAGCTTTTGATGAAAAATATTACAAATATGAACTATATACAAAAACATCGATTCATATATTATATATATAAAATGTTGGTACCGTAATACCAATATCCCATATATACTATATATATTATATAAATTCTCATATTTCTATACCTAGTAAAATATATCAAAGCAGCAGCTATTGGTCAGTCTGAGGAACTCCTTTGTCCAATTCTTAACTGTTTAAATATCCTTCAGCCATATAAGTGAGGACACTGATAGAAAAGAGAGAAAACAACGAGAAAAGCAAATAAATTAAAAACTATTCACCCGATGAGTATGTGTGTCGTTTTGGAATTCTGCAGAACCAGAAGGAACAAAAAACAAAACAAAAGCAAAAGACCCGAGCTTCCTCTAGGATTAGATGTTTGTTCTATCATCAACTCATCCCACCGTCTCCAAACTGAAATGAATTTTATTGTCAAAAGGGAACGAAGACGAGCTAGGAAAAACGCTTCTCTTTCTGTATAGGCCACGTATCCAAAGGCCACGATCTGAGTAGAAAGACTAAGTCAGGAGAAGGAACGAAACGCCCAGTGGAAGGGAGAGCAGCCTTGTGGTTGTTGAAGGTTCCTCGTGTTCACAGTTCTTTTTTTTTTTTTCTCCTCCGTTTCCATAAAAAAAAAAGCGTCCTGGAACGGCGGCAACAGCCAGAAACATGAAGATGATGATGATAGCAGAAAGACCCATGATGTGCTGTTTTCATCCCTTGATAGCCTGTTTGGCAGTCATGAGGAAGAAAAAGTAAAAGTCCTGAGATCTGTGCGTGTGTGTTGAGAAGTTCTTCTCCGAGAGTACGACGAAGAGGAACACGAAGGATTCCGAGAGAAAAGAAGGAAGAGGTTGAGGTCGGGCCAGTTGGGCGAGTTCTTTTGGGGATGTTAGGAAGGGCTGGATCTGGGCAACGATAAGATTCGTCCGTTTTTCTTGCCACCGTTCATGTGTGTGTAGGGGACGTGCTCCTCGTAGTTCCCCCTCAGGGCCACGGAGGGCCCGCTGTCCCTGCCTAAGCTCTCCTCTCTTTGCGAGTACGAGGACGGGTCCAGGGGGATGCTCTCCATGTTGTCCAGGTCCAAGTCAAACTCCTCCGTCTCGGGGACCTTGTTCTCTTCGCTGTAGAAGAAGGAGACCTCCTGGAAAGACGGGTGCAGGTCCTCCCGCAGCATCTCGATGATCTCGTGGAACATGGGCCGCATTTTGGGATTGTACTGCCAGCACATCTGCATTAAGTTGTGCCTGGGTGGTGGAAATGGGAAACTCACAAATTAGTTGGTGGAATCACATTTACAGAAATATAGTAAAAATCATCATGGGTTTTAGATGCAGATTTATTTTATTTTTTTTTAAGTTACCCTCATTGGGTGTAATTCCAATGTTACCCACTAGACGGCGGAACGCTTATTTACAGTACCTTGAGGTGGTGTACATTTAAAAGAAAAACAAAACAGGAAGTGCTATTATTTTATTTATTACGATAATTTAATGTCATCTGCTGTAATCCTGCTTTTTAGGCCTACAGAAATCGACGGTGGCAGGTCAATTTAGAATGTACGATTTTGGACCTGATTATTGACGCATATTGTAAGATGATAAGTTTGTTAGTTGTGGAAAAAAAGAAAAAACAGGATTTGTTTGCTGTAAATACATGTAAACTGAGGCATCAGTACAGTGTACATTATTTTTGTGTTATCGAATGCTTTCGCATGTGCTTTAAAAAAAATGTGTAGAGCGCATTTAAATAAGGTATTTCAATATCACAGATTTTACTTATTGTGGGGGCGGCCTGGAACGCAACCCCGGCGATTGAAGTTTTGTTGTATTTTTATAACAGAGCATTCTACTAATTATCCCATCGACTAATCATACAAAAATAAGTTTGCATTATTGAGACAATAACGTGCATGTTGGGTGCACATCTTGTCCACTTGGGGTCGCCATCCACACATTTTACTGTAGTATATACGACTTTGTGAGTGTGGATGGCTTTTAAAGGCGGAGCCTGGCCTGGTGAGTGACTTGGGTGTCAGGGAATGACAGCTGGCTGTTAACGGGCTAAGCATTAGCCAGTCTTCATGTTCAAATTCAAATTTTTATTTCACTCTTTAAAGTAAAAGAAATTAAATTTACATTTTTTTTTTAGTTGTATGAATAATGGATTAGTGTGGTCTCTGTATCCACAACCGCAAGCGACACGAATAGCACATTTCTGTAAAAACGAAATATGGGTTCAGTGTAGGTTTTGGCTGCACACCCCCACACGACAATGCAATAAGTCAGGTATGGAACAATACCGTAAATGAATTATATAACAATAACAAAGCATTCTTGTTCAATAATTCTTTAACCTTGTGTAGCACGGCTACGGTTTGAGACACCTTAAGATTTGGCATACTGTATTTGTTGAGTGGCATTCATTTTCTTAGCATTGGTGGGCTATATAAAAATAGCTAATATCAATACTTTGCCTTGTGTTGGCATTCATACTTAGACATTTTTTTTCTCATAAAATAAATTGTTGCACAAACACATGTAACCTTAAGCTCGCACAAGTGGCACAGCGACTTTCAACGACTCACATCCTCTCGGGACAGTTGTCCGGGCGGTCCAGGTATCCTCCGTCCATGACAAATTTGAGAACCTGCTCATTGGACAGGCCCTGGTAAGGCTGCTCTGCTAGCGTGCTGATCTCCCACAGCACGACGCCGAACGACCTGGAAGAGCAAGAAAATGTCTCCGAATGCGCTGATGACATTTGCCGCGGTGAGGTGAGTGTGTGGCCTGTCGGGCCGCTCGCCTACCAGCAGTCAGAGTGGGCAGTGAAGACGCCGTCCTTTAGAGACTCCGGAGCCATCCACCTGACAGGAAGCAGGCCCTTCCCCCCTTTGCGGTAGTAGTCAGTCTCATAGATGTCTCGCGTCATACCAAAGTCTAAGATGAAGGCAAAAGAGGATGGGGATAATTGACTGCAGTAAGCTATTAGCAACTGTCACGGCCACAAGATTAGGTACACCTGAAGAACCAACGCAACATGAACTGAAACTGTGTTGACAGTTTTGTTACCTTATTTAGAGGGACGTAATGTACAAATCTGTCGTTATCATACAGAGCATTTTGACACCACTGCAAACTACAAATGCAACCATAAATTATGGTAAAATTACAATTACAGTGTAGCTGATCAGGAATAATCTGAAGACATCCTGATAACTGTGTTAAAATGAATGAATATATCTAATATATTAGATAAACTATATATATATATATATATATTTTTTTTTTTTTTTTAAACATCCATTTCAAATACACACAATATATAGAATTTTATCCTGGATCGTATTGAGTTGTGCCAAGTGGTCAGTAAACGGAAAGTTGATGAAACTGTTATGACTGTGTTTTGGGTTGTGTTGTGATGTTGTCAGTTGCTATGCAGTTGCTATGTCCCTTATGACGATGATCATGATGATGATGTATTACCTACTCTTAGTTTGTCTAGTCACTCCTGTGTGTTTTTTTTTTTTTTTTTTTTTTTTAGTTCCAATGTAGTTATTAGGTCCCTTACAGTATTTTGATAATATTCTCAACTGCTATGCAGTTGCTATGTCCCTCATGATTATGTAATAGCCACTCTTAGTTTGTCTAGTCACTCTTGTTTTGTAGTTGCTATACAGTTACTAAGTCCTGCATAGCAATAATGTTGTCAGCTGCTCAGCAGTAGTTATGGTCAGTGTTAATTTTGGCAAGAAATTTTAATTTAGTATTAGTTATAGTCTTTTGACTAAAATAAATTAAAGTTTTAGTCATAATTTAGTCATCTGATTGTATTTTAGTTTTAATCCAATTTTAGTGGACAAAAAATCCTTCTGATTGGATTGTGTAAATTTTCATCATTGTGTTGTTTTCATTTCCGTTTTAGTCATTGACAAAATTGCCTTTCAATTTTAGTTATCGTTATACTGCAGTCTCAATGAATGGATTCTATTTTAGTTTTTGTTTAATTTTCGTCTGGAAAAATATTTTCGTGACAAAAATTATGACGAAAAATTTTCATTGACGAAATTATCAATGGTTATGGTCATATTAATCACTCTTAGTTTGTCTAGTCACTCTTATTTTATTATATAGGCCTTCATTCTGGCATATATAATTGTGCATTGCTCTAGCGAGAGTTACCGAATTACACTTTTGTCATTATGTCGAGGTTCCTTAGCTGAGGTTTCTGCATGCAAGCTGTACTTCCATGTCTTCAAGGTTGCTTCCATGCATCCTGATCTGCTCTGTCAATAGAGCTTTCCAGATCAAGGATTCTCCATCAAGTGCTAGGTTTGAGGCCATCTGAAGGGTTGTTACTTTGTATTTTTGTATATCAAGACTGAACAGAAACCAGTCAAAAAATAAAACGGCATGCATCAGTACCTCCAATCTTGACGGTGAAGTCCTCTGCCACCATACAGTTTCTGGCTGCCAGGTCTCTGTGCACAAACTTCTTGGCGTTGAGGTAGGCCATGCCGTCTGCGATTTCCGCGGCCATCTGGATCATCTCCTTCAGGGTAGGCGGAGGACGGCCGGTTGGGTTGTTCTTGAAAAAAATAAATAAATACACAGGAATAAGAACTTTGGAATATGTGTGTATGAGGCATGCATTTTGCAGGCAGTGTCTACCTCAGAGTCTGGCCTGAGGCTTCGCAGATAGCTCTTCAGGTCACCGTGTGTCATTAGCTCCATCACCACTAGGGTGGGCTGACCTTTGGACACAACACCTAAAAGGCGTACCTATAAAAAAACAAAAAAACAAATGTAAATGAAAAAAAAAAAAAAAACACACTTCTATCATGAATCTTGGACCTGATCATCTGAGTCAGCTGGACTAAAGACATAAAAGAATGTTGGGACATATGGTAAGGCAGTAAAACAGCAATTACAAGTGGGAATGTTTGTTTTGGGAGTCAAACTGTGAGTCAGTATGGTCGCGTCAACACAACAAGCCCGTCATGAATCTCTGAGTAATGAGTGCTTATGCTGCTTGAAGTGACGGCAAGCATGGTGAATTACCACATGGTGACAGCTGAACGCCTTCATGACGGAGGCCTCATTGAGGAACTCGATCCGCTCGCGCAGGCTGGCCGACTCGTTGACCGTCTTGACGGCCACGCGGGTGTCCGGGTCTCCTTTGACGATGTCCTTGGCGCAGCCGTCGTACACCATGCCGAAGGAGCCCTGACCCAACTCCCCGAGCACCGTGATCTTCTCCCGCGGGACTTCCCACTCATCGGGAACATAAACTACACAAAATGGTGGAGTTGAGAGGGGAACTGTCAAATCATCGCTACAAAGGATATACGGTCAAACCCCAAACGAGTTTGTTATGATGCTTCTTACCATCATTGGCACTGAGGTACTCTGGGTTTGAGGAGGCAATGAGAGGTCCAGTTGGGCCCTCTGTCTGCCTGGAACAGATACAAGCACAGCAGTGTGACACACTGAAGATTTTTTTAATGTGAAATATGTGTTGGCTCCAAAAATATTCAGAAACACCGACTAAATGGGGAAGTCACATCAAACATTTTCTTTACAATAATATATTTTATTTGCCCCTACTCTGCCAAACAGTATACTAGTTATAGGAGTAAAATTCCCCCATTTTTATCCATCTCAGGGGATGGCCATATTGCCATTTACTGAGCTTGATTATGAACAAAATATTAATCACAATTAATTTGGTAATAACTGAAATCACGATTAGGACTGTCATTTGTTTTTTGGAACAACACAAGAAAATGTTTAAACTGTAAAAAATATTAAGACAAATAAATTTATTTGAAACACCATAATTATGCAAGTTCCTTGTGATTTATTAAATTATTAATTTTAAAACAAAAAAGGTGCATATATATATATATATATAAATTCAAACAACTCAAAATTAGTATTAATAATTTTGTTTTTATTTTATTTTTTACAATAGGCGGTCAAGAAAATGGATGGATGGATGGATTATGCTGATTTTTTTTTTTAATTGTGGAGTGTAATAATTGAAATTGGAATTGAATATTAATTAATTGCACAGCTGTACTATGTTGTCATTTTCAGTCGACAGCAGGTGGCAAAATGGCCGCCATTTTTGACTTGACTTCAGTTCACTTTAACAGCATGTCCCATGGTCCTAAATCTGAATGGATACCAACATTGAACTTACTTTTTCTTGAAGACCACAAAGACAGCAGCTCCCACGATCAACAGCAGGATAAAGCAGATGACTGGGCCGATCACAACCCCAATTATACCGGGATCCTCTGCAAGTCACATGCAAGTCTTTCGTGAGGTCATAGATCCAAGTTAAGTTTATTCTAATGAAAATCTAACGCAAGATGAAAGCAATGCAGCAGTGTGCTTTTTGTTGCCCCCTGATGGATATAGTTGGGAAACACTGCTGTACAGTGTGCAGGTTTGCAGACTGAGCTCATGATGCAGTGAAATAGTCACATAAAAATAACCCATTAAAATAATTTACTGCTTACATTTCATCCAACTTTCAGCAAAAAGAAAATTTGACGTCAAAGTAATAAATCTTGACACGGCTATAAATCAATAAAAGCATGAAGGAACATCCCTGTTTAAATTCAATACACTATATAACATCCAGCCTTACTATTGGGCATGAAGAAGTAGGTGGTTTCTGTGAAAGAGCCGTTTCCTGCCAAGGAGGTAGCGCGGACCCTCACGCTGTAGTTCCCGGGGTGTACGAGCGACAGCTTCGTGCCGCCAGACTTGAGGTAGGCAGGCCGAGAAACACAAGCTGTGCGGACCTGGAGTCGCCCCAAACATGGAAAAAAAGTCAGCAATCCAAATACGGATTGATATGGAGTTAGGTTTAAGTCTGTTTGTTTTATCATGTACCACACATTATGTATTTAAAAAACAAAACAACAACAACAAAAAAAGTTTAATTTGAAGGTCAAACATGCTGCACATTTTAAAGGAATCCTAGTTTGTTTTAGCTGCAGGATGCATGCAGAGTGCAGTGCAGTGCCTGTCGATCCCTGTGCCTGCATTCTCGGCTCCCTTCCTGCCTCTGTTGCTATGGCAACAGAGCAGCGACTGGCTCCTGTACTCAGGCTGTGGCACCATGAAGAGCAATACAAGTCAAATTCACACATTTTTGCCACACAAACAACTCACAAATAAATATATGCAAACATACACAGCAGCACTGGGGGTTTTATAAACAAATATTTTCTTTCTTGCCTCAGCACGGAGGATTTTCTAGTTCTCACTGTCCGACTGCAATGGCGTTGTAACACAAAAGTGAAGTTTCTAAACAGGTCTGGTGGTACTGACCTCGGTCTCGCCAACCTTCCTGTAGAAGACTTCATACAGGATGATGAGACCATTTGGAGAGACGGGTGCCTTCCACTTAATCAACACAGCAGGCTCGTCGTCCAATAACTCATGGGTCACATGGCTTGGGATGTCATCGGCTTTCTCTGTACACGAAGAAGAAAAAATAAAATGGACCATGTAGAGATTATATTCCTGGAATGCATTTCTCAAATCGGCGCAATGTGGATTCACCTTCGGGCATAGTTCTAGCACTGATGTAAGTCGCCATGCTGCAGCGCTTGAGGTCTGTGGGATGGTTGCAGGCCATGATCTCAATTTTATAACTGGTAAAGTGTTGCAGGTTGGAGATGACTGTTGATTCTTTTGAAAAGACTTTCAGTTCAACCTGTGGAGGATTAAAAAAAAAAAAAAAATGAAGGAGCAGCACGATTACAGACATTTTTTTTCTGGAATGATCATGTCGGTCAAGCCAGGATGGAAAATACAACAATTTGATGAACAGCCTATGGAGTATATTTAATTTAAAAAAAAAAAAAAAGACCTTAGCTCCCTCCTCATCCTCGTCTTTCGGCGTGGCTTTGGTCGAACCGTTCAGAACGCTGGGGGCTGTGGGAAGGAGGAAAGGCATTTCGGTGGCGTTGGCCACGCCCACTGAACGTCGCCGACGTGATGGTCTGGAAAAAGAACACATGAAGCATTCTGTCACTGCCACCTTCTTCTAACTACCTCCACTAGATGGTATACATGAGCCAATGGCCACTTCCTGAAATGGAAATGCATCACTGAACCAATTCAGCAGGACCTTTTCGCAACTTTCTATTAAAGCGTCATTAACTATATTGTACTTCTCTTGCCAAGAGTTCAGAGCTACAAGGTTAAGTTAAAAGCTGCTCAGGTGGGAGAAAAATGTCCGACATCCCCTTTGCGTGATGGAAAAGAGAAACATGGAGAGGTTTTTGTGCACTGCGTTGCATGATACTGACCTCTTACATTGTGGGCTCTAAGTCCTGCTGAGGTGTGTGTGAGTTTCCCTGTGTGTGTGCGTGTCCGAATGTCCGTCCGCATGACTGCACGCCTGACTGGCGTGAATGATAATGGCCGCAGTAATCACTCCCGTAGGGAAGCCGCAACAGAGCGTGTATGTGTGTGTGTTTCAAGAGGATGGGTTAGGTGCACTGGGGCCTCCAAAATCAGCACCTCCCACCATGTGCCCACCCCCACTGACCTGCCCGGAACAAAAACAAGTCCACATAAATGACACACACAAACATTGAAGGACGAGGGAGAGTTGGCACGGATCTGCAGTAGACAAATACAGACAAAAGACGGGTCATCTTGTCTGGCTGGTTAAAGGGCTTTCTGATGTGCCAATGAGAGAGTCATAATTAGGAATCTTCAATTTTTATTTTTTTTTAAACGCAACCTTGAGTTGTCACCGTCACCAATAACAAGTAGTAATACCACTAGTACTTTTGATACATAGACATTAGAAAGAAAGAACAATATATTCTAATATAACATTTATGTTTCATTAAAATTGCATGAAATTACTGGCAATTTTCTTTTCTAATTTTTCATTTCTGGTTCCTGATCGTAAAACAGCCCCATGAGGATGGCTGAGTCCCGAGTACCGATTCCTTCAAATAAGATACTTGATATCAGTACTCGCCCATCCCTAGTACACTCTAAAAACAGTTGGGTCAAATTAAAAAAAAAAAAAAAAAAAAAAAAAAAAAAAAAAAAAGGAACCAACACAACTCTTTGGGTTATTCAGTTAACCCAAAAAGTTGGATCAAATGAAATAACCCCCAAAATTGTGTTGATCTGTGGGTTATTAACTAATTAGCTCCCAATAACGTGTAAATACATTTATTTTTTTAATGTTTTAGTGTCCCAAAGACGTATTTATACGTTTTTTGTTTTATGCTAGAGCATACAGAAGGCTTTGATGCAGCCTCTCAACAGCAAAGAACGGTTGCAGAAAAGGTAGTTATTGCACAAACAGCAGAGCAAAGGAGATCAACCGGGGCCATGTTGAAAAAAAGCTCAATTACTCACAATATTAAAAATTTGTGAAAACTGATGAAACTTAGCTCTCTTCTAATGCTAATTGCTGCAAAACGTAAACAGATAGATGAAAGAAGAGACTTGAATCTTTCTTTTGATAGGTTCCATGTTTTTATAGCAATAGAACACAATATTCTGTGGGCCTTGCAAAATCCAATAAAACAGCCAGGAGCGAACGGGATTGCTTCTGTGAAAATGGCTACGAGTGAATTAGTTAATTTAATTTGACACAACTTTTTGGGCTGAATACCTCAAAAAGTTTGGTTGGTTAAATTTTTGTACAATTGAATTGTTGTTCAATTAGCACAAAAAGTTGCATCACATGAATAACCCACACAAAATTACCCAAAAATTGGGTTGTTTTGTGGGTTATTAATTTAATTTTACTCAACTAATTTTTGTTAAATAAATCCGAAATTTGGGTTTGACCTAATTCAATTGAGCCATACAATTAATCAAAAAAATTGGGTCAACTGAATAATCTGCAAAACAACCCCTCAAACTAGGTATCTTTGTGTGTTATTAATTTAATTTGACTTAACTTTAGGTTAAATAATTCAAAAAGTTGGGCTGATTCATTTTTCACCCAATTTGGGTTATTTTTCACCCAACTGTGTTTAGAGTGCTGCTTTCTGCTCTGCATGTTTAAGTTAATTTAAAATCCCCCACTAATTTGCTGTGATAGCACTTTGACTTTCGAACAGTCATTGTGACAATAAAATCAAAAACGCACCTGCTCTCAAAGACTTCATTGTGCAGGTAGTTCTCAAAGGTCTTGCGGTACTCAATCTCCTCCTGCTCTTTCTTGAGCTGAATGTCCGTCTTGGGGCAGGCGCAACATTTGCCTCCGATGTTGGGCTCGTCCGTGTGGTTCCATTTCTGCTCGTCCTCGCTATCCAGGTGGGTCGGGGTCCGGGAAGGCAGCTTCATTCCTGTCGAAGAACAAAAGCGTGAAAAAAAAAAGAAAAAAGTTGGATCTATCTGCTAATAGCCCACGTGGTCGGACATCAACCTTGCAGACAGTAGTCAAACTTGTAGAGGTCGCTGTCCTCGGGTTGCTTGCGGCAGATGACCCGGTAGTGGGTGATGTTGCCGTTGGGATTGGTGGGCGGCTTCCACTTGAGGATGATTTGAGAGGAGGAGTTGGAGGAGGAGATGGGATCCAGAGGCACCGAGGGCTCTGAGGAAGATTGAGGTAGACAAACGTGAGGGCACGACATTCTAGAAATGTCTGGCTCCATCAGTCATCATTGATCCCCCCCCCTCTCTGTTTTTGCTGTGCGAGGGTAACCTGCCGAGTTTTTGTCCCCCAACGGCACTATGGAGCAATGATTTGAATGAGTCAGTCTTTTGTTTGCACATTTGTGTGCATGTGTGTGCAAATGACGATAGTGGTTTTCCTGCCAAGTGTTTCATGCTGTTCCAGTGATCAGCAGTCGGTTGTGGTAACAGGCCAAGACACATTGGCTATTAAAATGTAGCAAGCACTCTGCTACAAATAGTGATGCAAACAATGTTGTGTAAACAATTCATGATAACTTTTAACTAATCATTCATGAGTAAGGATTTTTTTTGTGCTTCAAGGACACACAAACTGTTGTTTGAGACAAAACTTACCTGGAAGGAAAAGACAGTCAAAAGTTCATATTAGTGTTAATTTTATCAGACATTTTTAAATTTAGTCCAATTTCAAACACGCTTGTTAGTTTTTATCATAGACAATGATTTTACCCCTGGATATTTTTTGTAAGCAGATTATGTTGAACATTTTGGATCTAAAATTATTTCACATAAAAATTTCTCTTTTCTTTTTGATGGAGAAACAACTTGACACACAACTACAGTATATCAACAAGTGGCTACTATGGCTAGTAAATTATCCAGCATTAGTTAGTGGTCGGATTAACATTATTTATGGATGATGGAACGTTAAAGCCGTTGGATTAATGTTACATTATGACTATAATTTACTTTTTTTTTTTTTTTACTTTTTTTTTTTTACTTTTTTTTTTTTTTTTTTAAATCCACAGTGAATCCACTTCCTGTCTGTCCCACGTGCTTGTGCATATTGCACTTACTAGCTGCAGATTTGAAAGGTGGGGTGTGACATGACAGTGTCACAGTGACAGATTAGCAGACAAGATTTTACAAAATCATAAAATTTTTGTCTCGTTTTTGTTCATGAACTACAATTATAGATTTTAGTCCAGTTTTTATTAAGTGACGTACATTTCCGTCTCGTCTTCATTAGTCAACAAAAATGTATACTGATTTAGTCCCAGTTAGTGTTTATTAATGAGGGTTTTAGTCCAGCCTAGTCTAGTTTTAGTATAGTGAAAAATGGGTGTTGACAGAATTATTTTTGTTAAGTTTTCGTTGAGGAAAATAACACTAGTTCACAACATTTACTTTTACTCCCCCCTGGTCTAAAATAAAAGTTGTACAACTACACGTCACTCATCAGGGCCAAATTTGTACATGGCTCAGAAGCTAGTGTAACTCACTGGAGGCATTGGTGCGGACATAGATGATCTCACTCTTGGCCCCGTGAACCTGATGCTCGTCTGACGCGGACAGTTGGGTTTTGACCATGATGGCGTACTGGGTCCACGGCTTCAGAGGGCGAATCAAATGGCCCGGCTCGAGCTGCTCCTTGTTGTCAGAGGCACGGGTAGGCGGGTCAACGTCGGCGATCACCCAGCTGTTCGAACCGCACGCATCCTGCCCGTCAAACTCGGTCACGTTCTTGTACGGCCTAGAGGAAGTGAGGAAGAGGAGAGAAATCAACTCGAGTGACATCGATGGCAGAATTGATGTTCACACAGAAACACCTCCTCCATGACCAATAAAAATATGACTTGTGTCAGATGCTTACGCTTCTTTGTAGAGAACCATAAAGCCCAGCAAGTCTCTGAAATCTAATGGCCAAAATGGCTCCCACTTCAATAAAATCTTGTTTGACGCCTTCTTAATGTGTGTGAATTTCAGCAGCTTGGTTTCACCTGGTAGATAAAGCAGATAGATGATCAGCATGCAACTTGGAGTTAAAAAAAAAAGAAAAAAAAAGTGTGTTTATGACATTAATCTGGACAAATTCAGATGGCCTAACAAACTAGAGGCAAATCTGCACTGGCTGACTAAATCTGAATAATACAGTCAAACAAAATTGAAATCATGTGTGGCTCTATTGTCAATATCACAATAAAAATAATAAACAAGCTAAAATGTCTCATGTAATAACATTGAGGATAGTGTGAAGTCATACAAAGGAGACGATCCCAACTAAAATCACTGTGACGACTGACAATTTAGTAAAAATGAAAGGTGCCAAAACAATGCAATTTACTGCAATTATGAATCAGCGATGACATCAACTTACAGGAGGCTTGGTCCCCGTTGGTTCGCACTGCAATGTCATTCTTTTGGTTGCGCTTGATGGTGCCCGTCACCTCCTCCATTTTGCTGATTTCAGACATGCACAGTTTGGAGTTGTAGTGGAAGAAGGTGCGGCCGCGCTGGATGGTCAAGTTGTGCTTGGACCAGTCCCACAGCTCTCGCAGGTTCTGGTTGTCCAGTGCATAGAAGGCATAGATGCTGAAAGAGATGGAGAGATGCATTAGAAACAGTGGGAGAGGGGGATGAAAAGTGAAAAGGGGAAGACGACTTACTCTCCCTCAAGATGCTCCCCTTTGATGACGCGCAGTTTACGGAGGAACGAGAGGGACACGAGGGCGTAGGCTCTGCGAACCGTCAGGTAGCCTGTGATCTCCTCAATCTGACCCAAACTAGCCTCAAGCTCAGCAGCTATGTTATCTGCAGGGCAAGAAAACAGCAGAGTCAGACATTGTGGTAGAACAAAAAATGTAAATCACACAGAACAAAGGAGAAGATCTAAGCCTCTATCGTAGTCCCAGAAGGAAGTGCGCAAATGAACTCACTCCCGCCTCGAATCTTGATAATCATGTTGCCTTGGAGAACAGTGCAGCCTCTCAGAGCCTGGGCCGAGGTGACCGAGTCGATGGTTTTATTCCCCACGCAGAGTTTGGGACAAAGGCCTGCGCACGGCGAGCATGTCAACCTGCGCAGAGTGAAAGGACCGTCAATAAAAACATCAGCATCCTAATGAGAGCAGCGAGGCCAGCACTTGCTGACATGATACTGATCGATAGGGATCAATACAGACAAGCAAGGACGTTTTATGCATTTACTCAAAAAGGGATTACTGTGTTCGATACGTTTCAGAGCTGAGACACAATCGAGGCAACGGCTGAGATCGCAGGAAGCACAATCACAAACATTTCGCCAATGCGAGCTACATATATAAGGTCACATGATAGCAGCAAAACAACTTGTAACTTGAACCAAAGGAATCATGTAGAATCATAAACAAAGAACAACAATATAACACTTGGTTATTTAATTGTGTGTGGATGTTTATTACAAGAAGAAGAAGCTTTGTTTGATGAAATGAGTGTTTGTGCACTTCCTATACTTTGCTAACTAATCAACCGATAGCAGAGTAGCGTCTCAGTGTGGTTGTTGACAAACAGAAGCGGGACAAAAATTGATACAATACTGACCAAGTACAATTTGAGCATTCAACCGAAATGTTTCAGAAAAAGAAATACTCACTCAATGATGAAAGCATATTACACAAGTTAGTTATGTTAGCTAAGCTAGCTTAGCTAATTTAGCTATAAATAACTTTTACATTTTTTTGGCTTCTTGCAGCATTTAGCTACACTCATTCCACCAAAAGGAGAACCAGCAACCTAAACAGGTAATGTTGAGAGAAAAATGTGGCAAACGTTTGACCCTGCAACAAATCAATTCAAATACTTCCGATGGGAAAATTGTTTTGAAAAGCTAACAAACCGGAGGTTGACCAATGTATTTTCTACCTCAAAAGTTCCACTCTATTTTGGTATCCATTCACAACATTTTAATTTTTAAAACAAATCAATTTGCGTCCTGTTGTCGAGCTGAACTGTACTGCTGTTTTGGAAAGGAGTCGAATGACTTTGAGCATGACTGGATTTGTGTTAGCATCCAAAAATATTACGCCGTAAGTAGACAAACAACTAGCTGTTGTTTGAACACTGAAAGCAAAAACAAAAACCACAAATGCTCAATCACACAGACTGATTGGACATGGAATGAGATGACTGAATGGAATGAAGCAGGAATGTGTTGTGATGTGCTTGTGTGCGTCGGTTGGGAGCGGGCATGACACAGCACTTCCAACACAACAAGGCCTAGAGTGTTCCGAGGAATTAAAATAAAAGCCTCTTTTACACTGACTGTAAAAGACAGATTTTTTTTCGTCTTTTCCAGTGTGGCTGTTCTGTATAATACAGCAATGAGTGGGTACACTCTGTGGGTCCACTAGTCCACCCAACAATTGTTTTGCCTTTTTACAGAATGTATCCGACGTGTAACGTCGACACCTGCGTGTAAGGTATTCCATAATGTTGTGACCGGGGGGTTCAACAACTGACACTCTGACTACGTGAGACATCTAATTAATACCGTGTCATGTGTGAAAGAGCATATATAGCATATATGTAATAACCCACTTTGCTGGCTCTAATGCAGCAATTATGTCTGATCTCTGTGTCAATGAGTTTTAAATTATATGTAGTGGTCTAATAGTGGTAGATGTTGAAGAACCAGAAACAACACAATTTAGTTTAGTTACAAATACAATTTCTACTAAAATTAAAACTTTAAAAGTGATGAACTTAGATAATTTTTATTTATCCCAGTGGTGGGTAAAGTAAGGCTAGCGGTCCACAGTCGGTCTGTATTTCTTTTATTATTATTAATATTTTATTTTATTACGATTATTAGTATTATTTTACAAAATTAGTATTCATTCATTTTGTATTAATTCTATTCTTCATGTATGATATTAGATGATTGGTTAAATGATTCACTGTAAATAAAATAAAAAAAAACAGTAAAACGAACAATTTATATACATTTACTACATTTTCTATATTTAACTGATTAATTGGTTAATTGAATGATTGTAGGAAGTAAAATTAACAATTGAGCTATAAAACAGGTTTGATTTGTGTCAAATAATTGGTTAATTATATAAAAAAAAAAAATTATTTTATTTTTTTAATAAATTATTTTATAGGGATGGGCGAGTAAAGATATGTATCGGTATTGGTATTGGGCTGATACCCAGCCTTATTTCAAGGTATCGTATTTCCAATGGCTGCCAATTACTTAACGATTAGGAACTGGAAATTAGAAATGAGAATAGAAAATTGCCATTAATTTCATGCAAGTTTAAGGGAAAATTATTTATTTCAATACTTTTAATTATCGGTCACCGTTTTGCTTTGTTTTTTTGTGTGAAAATTTTATGTATCAAAACTACTAGTGGTATCAGTACTTGGTATCATCAGTATTGGAAACTGCTCAAGAGTTGAGTACTCGTACTGGAATAAAAGTGGTATTGAACATCCCTACTATTTTGCATGAATTTGTACTTTTTTCACCTCGTTTAAGAATGAACCAGTCCATCTGTCCATTTAAAAACAAATATGTTTTGATTTGACCACAGAGGGTATAGGCCACCCCTGCTTTAACCCTCCAAGTCAAAAAAGCCATATCCAAAATACACTTATCACAACTGCTAATTGATGTGGGAAATATAGAATGGTCATTATACTGCAAAGAATTTTATCCGTCAAATATGCAACATACGGATGCAGAGACAACAAAAGCGAAAAAAAAAAAAACAACAACAGACGTTTTAGTGTTTTCCCTCTCTTGTCTCAATGCAGACATGCTTCATACATGCGCATGCACTAGGAAAGGGGGTCTTCATCGTGCCGCCTTTCAGGAAACTCATTCACAAAAGGCCAGCCTCGTCTAGCGAGCTGCCCAGACACACACACACACACGCACGCAAAACCGCATGGAGGATAACGTTTCATTCAAATATGAGCCCTCTCAAAAGAAACATAATCCTGCTCTTTAATTCTGACTGAAGCCTCGACAGCTTTACCTCAAAAGGTATTTAAGAGTTTGCTTCTATCATCATACTGATATCTCCAGTGATGATCATTATTCTTAGAAATATGTAAAAAGTGTGGCCATAAAAATGAGGGATGCCTGCATGAATTATTTTGCGGAGTGTAAAAATTTAACTTCCAAATCAGCTTCTTTGTTTGCTGGTGAACAAAGGATGCTCGTGGACCAAGCAAGCATGCATTGACTGCCATTGAATATAATGATATAATGTTTATGCAAATCTTATTACCAAGGCTTTTCCCTGGGAAGCACAGCCAAGAGACAGAAGAACACAAAATTCTTCAACTCTCTGTGCACACATGACCACTTACGATGGAAGTCATGAGGAGTGCATTTGTGGATTTTTTTTTTTTTTTTTTTTTTTTTTTTTTTTTTACATCAAATGGCCCATTACTGTTTCCTGAATATTAATCCTTAAAAAAGGAATTTCCACCACTGAATACATCACCGTTTCTGCTTTATGACTTATTAGTATGTGGAAACACTCCGTAATGATCTCTACTAAACAAAGGTAGAAGGCAAATCTCTCTTTTAGGTGCCCCCCTCCCCTACCTTCCACACGGAAAATGGTACAGTATATTCAGTTCCTTCAGAAGTAACGCTCTAGTTGCAATGTAGAAAGAGAGAATGTTTTGGCCCGTTGTAGTGAAAAACACAGACACACAGGCAGACAGCAGGCTGGGTCCGGAGAGCAGCTCTTAAAGGGCCAGTCAGTGTTTATCTGTCCGGTTGAACCCGGTGACTTGGGCAACGGTGTCTGGTAGAACCATCTGGAAGAGTGGATGCAGGTCTGGCGGAACCAGATGCTTCACGGCAACACACACCAACATGCTCGTTTTCAACTGCACTGGTTTGCTTTATTTTTTATCTATCTCGCACCAGAGTACGACTAAAGTGCTGGAGCAAAATTTCTCAAAAAAGGATTTAATTAAAACTTTTGTCCAACATTAACATGTGTTTCAGTGTCATTGCCAGTGAGAGATAATCGCCAGTAGCCATATGGATGACTGTTGCTTCTGTTAAGTCATTTTTAATGTTGTTGTTCTGGTTGGTTTCTACTTCCTGTTTTGGTTCCAATTTTAATGTTGTTTAATGTTGTTGTTCTGGTTGGTTTCTACTTCCTGTTTTGGTTCCAATTCCTGACTCTGAGGCAGAACTGCTATTGACCAACTTTTTGTGAGCAAACTTGGAGAAATCGAATAAGAGGTGCAACAGAAACAGGATTTATTAAAGTTGAAGAGGAAGTCAACCCAGAAAATTTCTTTACAATATTATGTTGTATGCAACGCCACTAGGACTGATGACTTAATATTGCGTTAGTGGAATATGAATAAAGCAGAAAAATCCACTCATTTTTACACATCAGGGGGCGGCCATTTTTGCCCCATGCTGTCTAATAATTACATCATAGTTGCTTAGGGCTCAGGTAACAACCAATCATGGCTCACTTGTTTTCTGAGTTTGGTCATGTGACGTTCGCAAGATGAGCCGTGACTTGAATTACCTGAGCAATTGTGATGTCATTTTTCAGACCGCAAGTGGCAAAATGGCCGCCCCGTGAGATGGATAAAAACTGGTGCATTTTGCTGCTTTGTTCATATTTCACAAACATAATATTAAGCAGAATGTTGTGTTTAGACTAGTGGGGTTGCATTGAACATAATGTAAAGAATTTTTTCTTGAAAAAAAAAAAAAGTATTTCTTTAAATATACTGCTTATGCTCGTTAGGGTCGTGGGTGAGCTGGAGCCTATTGCACCTGACTTGGTCACCAGTTCATTGCAGGGTACATATTAAAAGCAGTTCACGTTCACATTCGCAACTAATTAAAGACAATTTAGGGTCTTCAATTAACCTAACATTTACGTCTTGTTAATATGTAATATGAAGAAGAAAAAAAAAAAAAAAGAGGGAAAAAAACATGGTAGCACAGACAACCTAAGAATTTAAAGCAACTATGCTAACCTAGTCGAAAGTGGTAGTATAACACCATTATGTACATTATTATGAAAAAGTACATTCCATTTTTGGATTTAAAAAAAGAGGGGAAATAGTTTATTACTTATTGTGTATATGAGCATAGAAAATCACTCAAAGGAAGCCCCTCTGCCGTCTGCCTAGATTATGACTAACTTACTGCAATGCTTTTTTTTTTTTTTAAGGGTCCTGATAATCCCCAAAGTCTGGCATGCAGAGAAAGTCGCTCACTCTCCTGCGCACATGTACATGATGTATGTTGAAAAAATGACATTATAGGGGGCTGAAATGTTCGAGCGACAGGGTGTGTTCTTTTTCTTCTTCTTTTTTTTTTTTTTTTTTTAAGCAAACAAAAACATTTATATCAACACAGTGAAAAGGGGTAAAAACACTTGCACACAGGTAATATCTTTAATTATTTAGCCACATGATGGAAATATCCTCGGGGCAACCTTCTCTTATTAGAACATAAATACAAAGCGCTGCCCTTTTAATTCCCTCTCCCATCTGTCCGTCTCCACACCCCACTACTGTCTCCGCACGTACAAAAATTGCTCCTCTTCCCACTAAAGACTCATCTTGGCCTGCCACTTGTTACATGTCACATTTTCCGAGCCACAAAGGGACAACAGGAGGACTTTACCCAATATGTTTTAATCTTATGGTCCAAACCTGCGTGGATGTTTTGGAACAACTCTCCTTTTTTTAGTAACAGTTGGCAGTTCAAAATAAGAAATCCACTGATGTGCTCGCTATGGTCGTCAATATATGCAGAAAACTGCTGTCAGAACTTTTTAACATCGCAATTTGCCTCATTGCTCACTTATATCTGATTGTACAGTAAACTGAACTACATCTGCACCAGTTATGCTGACCACAGCAACCATCAGCTCCGATTAAATCCAAAATAATAAAGAAAAAAACCCATCAATCCTTAATACATTTGCTTCACATGAAATAATCACACTTAAGCCGCCTTAGTGAACAGGTTCCAAGTCACTGAGTAATCTTTCAAACAGGAAATTAATCAGTTATTGGCAGCAAAATGATTCTGGCATTATAATGAAAGCCAGCTTCCAAAATAAGCAATGCTTGGCCAACGACTACAAATGTTAACACGAGGTAATTCACATTTACTAGACAGTAACTGAGGTACTTTTAACTATTTTAGTGGGAGTGGTTACTTTCTCATCAAGACTTTCACTGTGAAGGACTTTTGCGAGGACATCCTCACATAAAAAACACAACTTCTTCCACTTCCTAGTATTGATTTACACGTGATTGATCTACAATGACAATTACGTACAAACGGTGGTCAGGATGTTTGGCAATGCGCTAATGGTCCATTTATTATAGGAATACGTTTTTATTAAAGTTACAACCTTATGGTTATGGCTTTTGCAACCATATTAACACCCCAGTATGAATGCAGCCCTTAGGTCAGAATTTCAAAACCCTGATTGATAATCAATAGAATTAGGGATGGGCGCATTACGATACCAAGTATCAGTATTGGGATAAATTACCCGGCCTTATCTCAATGTATCGGCACTCGCGGCGGAAGCCGATATCAGTATGGCCATTTTCGGGAACTAGAAATTAGAAGAATACAAAATTACCATTAATTTTATACAATTTTAAGGAATAATGCTATATTGTGATATGTATATATCCCCTTAAAATTATCTATCATTGGTTTTTGGAGCGAAATTTCATGTATCAAAAGTAGGGATGGGCGAGTGCCGATACCAGCCTCGTGATGCTGGCCGATACCAGTATTGGCCGCCATCTTGTGGCCATTTTATGATCAGAAACTAGAAATAAAAAATTTGATGAATAGAAAATTGATATTGATTTCTTTTCTTTTTTTTTAAGGAAAAATACTATATTGGAATATATGGGTCTTTCTTTAAAATGATATGTCATTTTTGGCCGGAATTTTATGTAGTGGTGGTATCTGTATTTGGTATTGTAATCTATGACTACTTAAGAGTGGAGTATCGGCCTAAAATGTGGTATCGGACATCCCTAATCAAAAGTACAGTGCATGATATCGGTAACTACTCAAAAGTTGAGTACTAAAAAAAAAAAATACTAAACACTTACAGTTAAAATAATAAGAATTATTGGAAATAATTAAATTATTTCACAAATACATTGTCTGTCTGAAAGGAATCTGTACACTTGCATGGAGGCAAAACAAAACAACAACCCAAAAAAAAAAGTGGGGCTCATGATTTGGCCTTTGCTTTTTGTCGCTACTAAAAAGATTTTGAGTCAAGGTTGCACAAAATGTAAAAAAGTTAATAAAATAAATAAAAACCCGTCTTCGTGTTTGCCAACTTCCAAATGTCATCAGTTCTCGTGTGCTTCCAGAGTGCGGCAGCAAGCCTGTGCAGACACTGCGGAGTTGATGTGGGTGACTGATATCATGCGCCAGTCGCCACTATCAATAATGACGATGGTGGCGTGCGTGTGTGCGTGCGTCAGACATACATGGAGGAGTTTATAGTGGTGTATCCAGAAGGGCACTCTGGAATGCAGGCGCCGTTGTGGGTGACGTATTCGTCGCACTCCCGGCCCTGGTTCAGTCTCTTGGTCTCCTTACACTGGTTGTGGAGCGCCTGTGAGAAGCAGCAGAGACTAAATATTCTTCATCTTAACTCGTTCACTCGCAGCAATTTTCACTGAAGCAACCTTTTTCGTTTCCGGCTGTTTTACTGGATTTTGACTGATTTTGCAAGGCCCACAGAAAATTGGGTTCTATAAAAGCATGGAACCTACCAAAAGAAAGATTAGAGTCTCTTCATCAGGAAAAAAAAACATATATGTATCTGTTTCTATTTTGCAGCAATTAGCATAAGAATATAGCTAAGTTTCATCATTATTCACAAACCTGTTGAAAACATTGGAGGAAAGAGCTTATTGCAACATGGGCCTGGTTGTTCTCGTATACTCTGGTGCCACCTGCTGGCCGTTTTTTTTGTAATAACTACCATTGCTTTAAGCGACCTCTTCAGGTCAGAAGCTGAATCAAAGCCCTCCATATGCTTGAGCATAAAAACCCCCCAATTAAAAACGCATAAATAAGTTTTTGGCACCATGGTAATATTTAAAATAGAACGTGTTGATACGTCTTTGGGAGCAAATGAGTTAAGGAGAGGCGATCATAATAAGAGCAACCAACCTGGCAGAAGGAGAAGCTGACACAGCGCCATCCCCTGAAGACGTAGTATCCAGGGGGGCACTTCTCCACACAGGTGTTGCCGTGCTGGAGGTTCCTGCAGGCCACGCAGCTGCTGGCATTGCCCGGCTCTGAGCAGCTGCCCAAGCACTGGTCGTGGCAGCATTGGCCGTGGATGTTACATGCGCCGTGCTTACAGCGGTCCAGGCACACTAAAGAGTGGCAGAGGGGAGAAGGAAAAGAGGTGGTTAATACCAAGTTGTAACCAATAAGAACCTGTAGTTCTGTATTAAAACATCATGGTTACGCAAAAAAAAAAAAAAAAAAAAAAAAAAAAAAAAAAGTTGGCTGAAAATTCTTACTTACTTTGGCCAAATGGACACTATTACGCTCTAACACTAATTACCATTGAAACGCATACAATTCGTCAAGCTCCAGCTGCAATTTGCATGCAAACATGAATGAGCACTGATTGTTCACAGCCCCAGTGCGCAGCGCCATGGAGAAAACTTAATTTGCCAATGGGCTGAACATTATATGTCATTGGCTCGTGTCAAGTTTCATTTGACCTATCGGGAAAGAACGTTCGGTCCGAGAGCCAGAGTGTCAATGTGATCGGATTAGCCTTCAGGTTCGACCAGTACCCTGTAATGATCTAATAAACGGGCGGTTATTGCCTCATCTGTGGCCCAGTAGAGACTCATTACATCTCATACTGGCCGCTGACCTTTCTACCAAATGCGCATGCTGACTGGTTGTGAACAAAACAGGGATCCATCATAAATCACCGAAAGGGAAGCGTTTACTGACACTGTTTCACTCCGGTAACAAAGTAATACATAATCAATAGATAAAGAATAATACACTGGATCTTTACAATTCAGCATTCATTTACAGTTCCTTTAAGACGCTTTATATCTCACAAATGAACCATCTGCATGGCTAAAGTAAAAAAAATAAAATAAAATAAAAATAAAAATGATGCAGTCATTCAACGTGTTGCTTGTTACTTTTGATCTACTTGTGATGTGCCTTGTGGCTGTTTTACGATCAGAAACTAGAAATAGAAGAATAGAAAACTGCTATTAATTTCATGCATTTTTAAGAAAAAAAAATAAATATATATATATATATATATATATATATATATATATATATATATATATATATATATATATATATATATTGGATATATAGATCTTTTCTCCCCTTAAATAGTATCTATTATTGTTTTTTCTTCAGGATATTTTATGTATCAAAAGTACTAACGGTACCTGTAAACTTTTGTGAACCGTCGGGGTCTGTCTTATTTGTATTTTTTTATTTAGCAAATATATATTGTATTTATTGTTCCAAATATCAATGACAATGTTCAGTAATCTTGAGAACAACAAGTTATTTGCACGGTTATCGTGACATAAACAGACCTCGTTAAAGCAGAAAGATTCTTGAGGTGTCCGAGACTTTTGTCTGACGTTGCAGAATGTTTCGGTTTTAGTGAATGAGCACCAATAGATGGATGGGTGAGTTGACTGAGCAGCATTGTTTTTGTATTATTATTATTATTTTTTTACATTATGTTTTCTGGGCCCCCACTAGTCTAAAAATGGGACACTGATTAATATTTTTATTTGTGGAATACGAGTTCCGCAGCAAAAAACACCTGTTTTTCTACATCTGCTGTCCACTGAAAATAACATCACAGTTGCTCAGGTAACAACCAACCACAATTCAGCTTCAGAAAACAGGCGAGCCACTATTGGTTGTTACCTGAGCCCTTCAGCACTGCAATGTCAATTTCAATCGTGGCAAAATGGAAATGGAGAAAAATGGATGAATTTTACTGCTTAATTCATATTCCACAAACACAATCTTAATCAGAATGCCCTAAATAGAACATAATGTCAAGAAATGCTTTAGCACTAGTTGTTGGTTTGACTTTGGTTACTTTCTACATCCTGGCTTTTTTCCAATTTCCCTTGGCTTGATAAAGGTAGACCACAGTCAGTGTGTGCAACAAAGGAGTTTGATTGGATCTTATGTGACTTGTGTGGTTTATTTGAGTACCACTCAGCGGAATCGACTGAGGTTGACCTTCGAGTTTAGAATTCATCCTATAGAATTTGAAAACATTCGAAACAACATGAACAAAAAGATGGTTAACACAGTAAATGAGCTATAGTACAATGGTGGCAGTGTATGCTCGCCTCTGTGGGATGCCAACTCATTGTGGCTCACATGAGCACTCATTGCCAAAGATACAGTTAGGACCACCCCTCCCTCTTCCACACGTGAGGGGCTGCCTGTTGTGCTGCCTGTGCAAACGCAAAGGACAGATGGGGTCTCATGGCAGGGGAGAACAGCGCTTTAGAAGGTTAGAGTAAAGAACAATAACATCGGAGAGTCTGCTCGAGTTTAAAGCAGGTGTCGCTGCAGTTTTCCTGACCTACGAAAGCCGCCACCAGTCTGAGAAAAATGCTTCGCCCTCCCCCTCTCGACTGTCTGCAGTATGTGTCCATGCTGCGCTTGCCGATCCAGCTCCTGTCGGGACTCCATGCCGGCGCGCTGCTCCAGCCCCAGATCCACCCTCAGTCTTAGCCAATGTGTTTGCTGGATGGGGGAGGCAGCTATTCAATGGCCTCTTCCATGTCAGGCAGGAGAGACACCCAGGGTTAACCCTGGCCTTGCTGCGGCAGGCAGGGGGCAGCGGAGTCAACAAGCTTGCAAAGACCCCGCTACTGATACTACATAGGAGGAATTTCATGTACAAGACTCAGCTTGCCTTAAAATTACTAATATAACACTGTGATGTGTTGTTTACTGTACTTTTAAGAAAAATATTGACAGACTGTGTGCCTGGGTGATTTCTCGTCTTCTACTTTAAAATGTCGGCATCAACAACAGTAAGGCTGACAGCTATGCCAAACATGCTCCGTTCAGCTCACTCATTCATTCTTGGCCGCCTCCTCTCTGCCACAACCTCACCCTGCCCTGCACCACTATCTATCGCTCTATCTGCCTGCCTGCCTTTCTAGGCCAGCCAACCCCGCCCACTTTCATTCATACGCCTTGTTTTGTTTTTATGCTGGCTTGGAGGGAGGGGGGAGAGCACGGATGGGCAAATGCTTTCGCAACACCGAGGAGGAGCGATGCCAAGTGAGCTTTAGCGCTCATTAAGGTAAACACACACACATGTAAATCTTGGTGTCGCGCAGTAATTTGCCCGCCACTTCCCCACGTGCAGTTCCAGTAAGGGTTTTAAAGCACAAATCCTGATCAAAGGTTTGTTGTGTTTACCTTTCATCAGGCTCACGGCAGTAAAGAGCCCCGGCTGCTCGGGCAACAGGGAAGGAACATGGGAAAGGCCGGGCAGCCAATCGCGAGCAGCCACACACGGCAACACTTCCTGCACTTAACACATAAAACTGCCCCTTTAATTGGTAGTGTTGTCTGCAGGCGAAGTGCTGGGAACAATAACAGACACGTTTTTGCCCCACAGCCATTTACGTTGGAAAACACAAGCGAGCACGGACATCAGCACGCACACACACAAAGCTGCTGGATTCACGTTTACTATATTTGGCCAGGGTGGCTTTGCTATAAATGCTTTGGAGATCTGATGTAAGACATTCGCCTGGAGAGTGCGGAGAGAGAGACGTAAGAGGTGTAAACAACAATTGACTGACTGGTGAATCCCCCACCAATTCTATAGAAATAAAGCAACATCATCAAGCAAAATAACACTTTAAAAACCTCGATTTTTCATTGATCAATAAATAGTGTGTACACAAAAATATAATACAGTTGAACCCACGCTCTACCTTCTTACGCACAACTCCCAAACACGTGTCGGTCAGATGCCGGCATATTTGTCAGCAAGTTTAACCACTCAATGTATCATTCTAGTTTATTGTCCCCAGACCAAAACAACCACGCATTCCCTTCATGGAGAGTCTGCCTGCATTCAAAGAGAAGAGCGCAGTACTCCAAGCCTTTCTTTTCCTTGCCGAGCAGCCACTCCCTCTCTCTCAGGGTTATTGACACACAGATAAAGAGCAGCTATTATGCAAGCCACTTTCCAAACAAGGCAACCTAAGAGGTTCCCGTACAGTATGTGTCAAAGTTTCCAATCTGTTTGAGCAGCAAAACGCATAAAAACGTGCTGCGCGGGTTCAGGCGGGAAATACCATGGATAATCTTATATTTGTATGATTGTTGAAATCGCACTTGCTTTTCCAATGAGTTTGTCTGGGTGTCCTATGGGGTTGAAGGAACGTAATAGTCTATGCTACTGCTACCATCATTTGGCTGGGAAGAGAACACGTTTTCTCTACAACAACAGTTCCATCAGCTAGTCAACATGATAAAGGTCAACCTTTTGCATGGTTATTACATACACTCAAACAAACAAATGTCTGTGTACAATCAGTGAAGGTAAAGATAAAGTGGAAGATAGAACAAGGGGGCAGCAATTGTGGTAAAAACAAAAAAAATATGAATCTCAATTTATGTGAAGCCATTATAAAAGGTTGCCTGTGATGGAAAAGAGGAAATGTGTAACAGTGATCTTAAGGGAAGTCACTGCAATGTAGCAGTGGCGAAGTATATAATATAACATGGCTACTGGCTAGAGCATAATTAGCTTGATAAGAGTTTATCGGTTCCATGTTAACAATGGGTAATTTCCTTTATACTTTTACAGTAAGGTGTGTTACTGAAAACATTGCCTGTAAAGTTAAGAGGTTTTATGATTATCATGGCATGCAAGTTTGACCTTGGTACAGTTTACACTGGGGAACACACTTTTTGTTGCATCTGACAACTATTTTTAACTAATTTTTGGGCGTGGAATCCAAAGCAGATCTCAGTTTTTCATCACGTCAGGAAAACGGATCCCCATTTTCTAAAACATTTGAAATAACTTTGAATACATGATGTGAATAAAAGCCTAAGGTGGAATAGTTTACATCTAATAAAAACAACAACAACCCTGCAGGCAGTATCAGAAGTTGTTTAAATTAGAAAATAAGTCCTCATGGATATATTTAAAAAGTGTTGTTTCTTCATGTCATATTTGGCACACAAATCATCCGCATATTTGTATTCATGCCTCAACCTGCCAAGTAACTTAACTTTCATGAACCGTAACTACACATTTCCCTACAAATACAAAGCATGTTCATGATAAAGCTTGTGATTACGAACGACGTACTTTGCAGCAACATTTGGATCACAAGTTAAATCACAAGCTTGACGCAAGCCAAATCTATCCACATGTGCAAACAAACTCTTTTACGTAAGGTTACCTCTTCGTTAAGAAGTGCTCTAGCAATCAAGTGTCATTTCCACAGGCAGGTCATGATGACCTGGTGGACAAACTGTGTGATAAGAGACGCTATCAAAAGATAGGTGTAGCTTAATGGAGCGGCGCTTTTTGTTGAGCTTTGTCTGTCTGTTCATTGATTTCCTTTTCTGTGTCTTCCTGCACACTGGTCGGCCAGGCTGGCCCGTCTTGTTACCATGGAGATGAGTCCAGACACAGACTGTCTGCAGTAATTAGCCGTACGCTCTCAACAGGCATTTTCTTAGATTCCCCTCTCGTCATAATTTGTGTCTGATCCTCATGACTCGCCCTAAAACCTTTTATAGCATCCCAAACCTCTCCACACCTCTGGCATATTTCCTTCACTTGCATCCTCCCCTTCTCTTGACCAACCTCACACCGTCCCGTTCAGCCGTAGTGTCTTGCCGCAGGTGACAAATCTGCTCTTCCAGAAAACCACAACCACTAGATCTCATTACAGACGCTAAGGATAGAGGTAAAATCGATGCGCTGCAATGATGACCGTCCTCGCCACTCCCTTATTCTTCTCTACCCTGACACATCTGTCATTAGTAACCCGCCATCGTTATTTGTCTTTCCAAAACTCTGCCGCATGTGCACATCCTGTAGGACTGCAATCAACACGCATTTTAGCTCACATATGCTACACAAGAAAACAGGAAAAGGAAATCCCCAATACAGAGATGTAAGGTTTAACAACCAAAGCTTACTCCTTCCGACTTCTGTACTGGAATTTGGGCGAGTATTGTAAACAGTTGCGCCAATAATTCGTTTTATTACGGCAAAGATAGATAAAAACTGGATCTTCTGTTGAGGCGCAGATGAAGCAATTTTGAGCGATCTCTGAGTGAAATAAGCTAGTGTCACCAATACCGCAAGATTTTGGTCTGACAGGACCTGCAGTGCAGCTCCGAGCTGATCTACTTTATATTCACAACACAGTACCAAGCAGATTTACAGAGAGAAATATAAACTCACGTGCACATGCATTTTATGCACACTGAGCAGAGCAGGTGATAGTGAGAGACTGCAGTGTTGTAACCACTGAAGTGTTGCAGAACGGAAGATGAAACGCCTCTGAATGTTGGATAATCCCAAAGAGAGCAATCAAACTTTCCTCAAAAGAAAAAACAGATTCCGAAGCATTCTAGCAGACAATTTGTCTCCTTCCTCGAACTACCTCGTGTAAAGCCGCGGGAAGGCTGTTTATTGTGAGAGGCAGGAGGGAAACTTGCCATCAAGCTCTAGCATTATTGTTTTGTTCTATGTCAAGAAATCTCCCCCATACACCTGTGGAAGCTATGACCCCAAGACCACCACAGTAAACCCGAAAGCTACAAACTACGAAAACCTGACTAACGAACAATCGTAGATACATACGCTGACTGAGGTCCATGTCGAACAGTAAATGTTCCTAAAAATGCTGTATTACTTTGGAAGTTTATATTTTTAAGCATATGCCACATAATATAGAACAGAACTATAGTTGCCCTTTCTGACTGACTAGCATCGCTCCATATGTGCATTGTCAATTCGAGCGGAAAAACACTCAGTCAGTTTGCCAGCCCCCGTTAAACACCACAAAGAAGAAGGAGGAAGACCTCTCAGGTTGCCGGATCCTTTGAAATGCCCTTCATCAGCCAACTTCTGCCACAACAATGCCTTCCACCACAACAGCCTCACCTGAACTTGCACTCAGAGAAATCTACCAAAGATATAAAGCCCATATCCCACAGCTTAACGGGTGAACGTGTTTATGAGGGTATATCAGGTACTAATTTTTCATCACAGATCGTTCAAGGTCACAAAGACGTTTTAAAGACGCAGCAATTTTTCTTGCTGCAAGGAAATTTCGAACATTTCCTTGCGACAAGATCATTAAAACTGTTGGGAAACGTTTGCAACCTTGAGCGAACCCTGACAAGAAATCATCTCCTTCGCAAACATTCGCCCCTCAGTGGAGAGAGTTCCAAGTTCGTATCCAGCTGAAGATGTGTCCAAAGAAATAGCGATCTGTCAGAAGACAACTCTGCCTCTCACCAACGATAACTTGGTCTTCCTCCTCCACCATCTACGCTTACGCATCACTCATCTAAGCGTTTATGCACGTCAACTTAAAAGGTATGTTACAGTAGAGGCGTGGGTTTGAGATGGGGTATGATTTGACGGGGACTTCATGTTAACTTCCTATTTTTGGCAAGTGAGTAAAGCATTTTGCGACACACCTCCTGTATCTCCTTTTCTGCACCACACTACAGTGTTTTTAATAACCTCAAATGGCAGTTATAGAATGAAATTTAATAATGATTTATGAACAATTCTGCTTGCGAACCCATTGTGTTCATATCGTCGGGACTTGCTATATTCCAAAAGGGAGCCGTTGGAAGTGCGATGATCAATTAGAGTCCTACAGCGCAACCTTAACTCAGGTTGCTGAAGATTTGAGAGCCATCTTTCCGCCGCACAACGACCAGCCAAGCAAAACAACGAAGCAGACAGACCGAGGGTCTCCTGGGTCCGCTTGAAGGGGCCGATTGCGGAGAGTGTTAGTCATAAGGAAAACAGTGACTCTGATTTACACTTAAATGTGTCAATGGTTTAGGGAGAAATTTGGGGGATCTGGAAAAATCGGCAAAAGTTATTTGGCTGTGTTTGCTCTACTTCTGATCAGCTATCCGTTGCTGTTATTGAACTGGACTAGAGACGAAGGTCAGGAACGCATAATGTGTGCTGTATTTTTTTTAAAGAAAAGAACAAGCCAAAAGCAAACGGTAATAATAGTTCAGCCCCAAGTCAAAATGGTGACGTGACTTACAAAAATGAATGTTACAATTATTAATTTAAGTTATAGCTTTGTGGAATCTGAAATGCAAAGTAAAACACTAGAGGGTGTGCTTTGTTCTTAATTTGACAGGACTGATGACTGCAGGATGCCGACTCGTGCCTTGCTGCCAGTCCGCCCCTCAAACAAGCCTTTGTTGATCATGCTAATGCAGCGTGTGCCACTTTAAAGCCCTACCCTAATTAAAATCTTAATTCCAATAACTGTCGGACTAAGGAGATTTGCCGCAAGCACAATATATGAACTGCCAAGCGGGGAGTAAAAGGGAGCTGTTTGTCTCCTTTGCGGGGCATAAACAGAAATGCAACACACACACACACGCACGCCGGCACTCGACGGATCTCAGCACCTCTCTCTCTCCGCCACATTGAGAGCACAATGATGCCTCTATGAAAGACAGACGGTCAGTGATGGCAAAGGAATGGAGGGCAGAGGTGATTCACAAGTGAATACAGTAAAATAGTACTAGTACTGAGGCTGGGGGTTGAGGGTAGGAAAGGGTGAAGACCACGGGGGAGAGGATCTGAGAGACTAAGGACAGGCCTTGTAGCAGAGGTTACAGGCCATGGCAACAATAATTGCACAGACCATCCTTGTCATTCTCCTGCAGAGCGTCAAAACAAGATCAAATCGTCGACATTCGTCAAGAATGCCAACTAGATGAGTCTGTTTTGATTAGAAGCGGTTTTGATGGAAAGTACAAATAATTTCTTCATGACTCATTTCATTTTTCCCTCTTACCTCAAGTTGTTCGTGTGTGAATGTTGAATCTTCTAGGTCAACTATTCATTGCAAACAGCGACAACATCAACATGGCTTAAGTTACCAGCACACAATGTGTAATGTCTTGCCAGGGTTTAATAACACGATGCAGCCTCCAATACTTAACAGTCAACAGCAGGAGATGCTGTAAAAAGGAAACCAGTGTCTTCTTTTCATCCTTCTCTGACCTCATGCTTTGTCCAAGTAGGTTAATAAAAATTAAAAACAGCCGCACAGGAAAACAAACACCCTTGTGTGTCTGCAGTGTGTAGTGCGATGGATGAGGCGCAATTTTAGTGTGAATTCATTGAGGGGCAATCATGGATAATGTGGACTTTGCAGGAGGCGGGTAGCAGTCGCAAGGCCCTCCATCAGCCTGCGTGCCAGACTCAGGCACATGGCATCCCCCCAGGGGCCTGATTGAAAAACAAACCCCAGCTGAGGGATTTACACAGCGGGGTGACTGCTCGAGGAGAAGAGTCCAACCACAAAGGAGAACCCGTTTGTACTGGTGTGCATGCATGTATGCACATACATAATACATGAACACAGGGGTATCGGGACAATAGACGAAGCAACACAGCACATGCATTAGGAAAGGGGAAAAGGTGTCAGGAGACTGAAGTGGTCCTGCTTTTTCCTTTAGGGCCCAGGTGTCGTCAACAGAGGCCCTCCAGCACACAGTGTGGACTGGAGGCTGGCTGGTGCACAAAGAAAAAGCCGTTCATTGAAACTCAGCAGCCAAAGTTAAGAGGGACCTCGTGCCACTAGGCAAGCTATTCCTTACTGCGATGCTTCTACAAAATACAATTTTGAATATCGAGGTTTTTTTTTTCTTTAATAATTTATTTTTCCTAAGAACAGTAGAATAACAAATATTGGAATTTGTACCAAGTGGTTTTGTTAAGTTCACGTGGCCATAATGTTGATCGAACCTGTGATGCCCAATTGAGCTTTCCAATGTGGGGCCACTGGGGTGTGTTGACGGAAGACAATAACTGAGTTAGCTACATGAATAAGGTGACAATTAAACATACTGGCAAGAAATGTATTCTATAAATAATATAAACATAACGTGGCACAGTGGTATATGAACACGAACGGCTTTAAATCATTCTTCCACTTTCTGTGTCTACTTCCCAAAGCACAAAAGAAATGTCTGTTACTCAAGTAGCTAGAAAAAAAAAAAAACTTGAAGAAACACGCCACAGTTCACGGTGGTTTGTTATAACATAATATTAAACCAAAGGCTCTAATGTTCCAACAATAACGTTAAACCGACGGCAAACTAATGCTGGCGAACTTACTAGCTTGTAGCATGTAAGGATAGTAGCCACCTGTTGATATAATTGTGTGAAGTTCAATTTGTGCTGAGATACGGTATACTTAACAGGCAACTATGGCTTCAGTTAGATTAAGTTTAGTTAAAGCAAACAGAAGATGAGCTAATATAGGAGCTGCTAGAAAACTATTGTTAAGCAGAACTTAGCATAAATCACCTGGGCAGCTACACAGACGCAAAATAAAAACTAAAATTAAAACAATTTATCTAGGTAAAATAAAATAAGCCAAAAAATGTAAAAGGGGAAGTGATTGTCCTGACTAAAACGCAACTAAATTGCTGACAGTTTTGGTTGAGTAAAAAAAGATGAATAAAATTACGTTTTACTTGGACTAAAGCACTCAACTTCAAATCGACGAAAACTGGACTTAAAAAAAATGGGAGGAGGTTGACTAAATGTGATTAAAAAACAACTAACACGTCTGATTGAAACTGAACTAAAACTGAGGCTAAATTTAAAAATCGCTGATAAAATTAGCACAGTACAGAAATCAACCACACTGTAACACTTTGTGGAAATGATGCAAAGTGTAAATGACTAGTCCACCACAGTGTTGACCACAACTAGTTGTTTTTTTGTTTTTGATACGTTTTTAACTACCGAAATGCCAGAAAATATTTTTACTGAGTTTTTTAGCGCACAGCAAAAGTATGATGTCTGCGGTCGTCTTGTTTTACAGCGCCATTGTATCACAGATGTCATTCACCGCCACACCACATTGAGCAGCCACAGGTAAACAGCCGTGTGTGTGCATCTGTGTAATAAGATTTGAAAAAGTCCAAATGAGGTTTAAATCGAATCAGCGTGGACAAGAGAGGCCGGGTGGCCCTCGGGGGAGAGCAGTTAACAGGAGACGGTAAACAGGTATTGGTGATGGATGCTATCAGCAGCCATGGCTGACTCCTGATAGAGGGACCGCTTGCCGAGAGGCTTGTTGACATTTCTCAACGTTACTGCTTTTGTTTTTCAAAAGCTGTAGTTTCATATAAGCTCCTCATAAAACAGGGTTTGTTCCCTGGACTTCAAATACCAAAGCAAGCATTATACGTTTTTGACAATTTACTAACACTGAGTCCGACTTTTAAAGTTTAGAGGAAGTCATCAGTCTTGGTCACAAGGTGTTTAGTTTGAGAAGATTACCTGCGTATGTTATGTCTTTCCTTTGGCTATTTTGGATTTTTTTTTCTTGAAAAGAAGGAACAACAAGGTGTGTTAAAACAAGAAATATAAGAGAACAAAATAAGCTCAATGTGCACCAAATGCTACGTGAAGCAAGCAGACACTCAAAGCAGTAAGCCTCACAGCAACTACCTCGTCACTTACTAAAGTTTAGCTTGAGCAGTTTTATTTTTCATTTTCAAATCTTACCAACAACAGTAACTTCTATTCACACTTGTTTAAAATTGAGAAAAAAATAAAATAAAAAATGATTCTAATGCTAACTGCTGCAAAACGAAAAGAGATAGACTTTTTTTTCCCTGATGAAAGAAGAGACTCTAATCTCTCTTCCTTTTGGTAGGTCCCATGTATATATAGCAATATAACACAATATTCTGTTTTACCCTGTTACTTTTATACTTTTATACCCTGTTGTAAGCAATCTGTTGCAGTGAACATGCAACTGAGAATCTGTTGAAGGTGAAAACGTAATTTAGCAGCTGCTCTTTGGGATCTTAATTAATCAAGCCCAGGTTAATCAAGTTAATGGATTGTAATCTTTTACTAAACAGCGGTTGGTTCCTAGACTTTAATGAGAACAGAAAAGGATAAAATGCTACTTAATATTTTTCCTGTTTGTACCTTTTTCTATACTCCAAACAGTATCGACTTTTGTGCCAGACAGTGCCCTCCTTCATGTATGTTCTGGCAAAGGAGACTGGGAGTGTGTCATCCATTTGTAATCCAGTCCTATTATGTTGAACATGGATTTTGTTTTGAACAAATAAAAGCCCTGATAACGTTAACCACTCAACATAGGGTGACACGTCCTTCCAACAAAAGACACACCTGCGTCCCCACACTCCTGCTTACCCACAAGCCTTTTCAGCCAATTAGCTCAGTGGAATTGGCCAGAGGAACGCTCGTCTCTTTGCAGCGTGTGCATGGATTGACTTACTAACACAGGCGGAAGACCAGCGAGGCACACACTGACATTCCATCTGAACGTTTACATTCTTGTGAAGAACACAATTTGTTACCAGCTATTTTGTGAGTTCTCACACAAAAACAAGAAAATCATGTGCTGATTTTACCTCAATTATTTTCCATGATTTGCGGATATGGTATTTTTAAAATGTTAGTTGGTCTATGTAATATGTGTGTGTGTGTGTGTGTGTGTGTGTGTTTTTTTGTGGACATGGCCCTCGTCACGAGTGTAACTGATTTGTGATCTCAATTGTAGCTCCGAGATAATCTAAACCTCCATGGGGATAGTTGGCATTGTGAGTGCAGTATGTGTGCTTGACGGGCATCAAAACCTTTTTTAGTTGCAGCAATGCCATCACAAGGCTAGAGTCAGGCCCTGGAGAGAGCAGGCATGATAAATATTAGCTTGGCTGGACGTCATTCTGCCTGGTGATGCACGAACACGCACACGCACACATACACTTGAAAGAGAATAGCTCTCTTAGCTCATATCCTATTTAAGGGCTCAGCTTTGGTTTGGTGCCATTCAATGTCATCTCCGATCCATATTAGGAGGTGCAAACATGACATTCTGACTGAGTGCTGCTTCCTCAAACAATTAGTCACACGGAGAACCCACAAGTTAGAATCCATTTCTACTAAAAGTGTCACAACTAATCGGTTAACTTGAAGCTGTTTAACTAAAACTGTTCAAATCCTCTGACTTCAGCCTCCCAACAGTAATTATTTGCTGACTTATTTCTATGAAAGCAGATGAAGTATCTTTTGTGTGTAATCAAAATAAGGCATTTGCATACATCTATCTGCTTTTACTTTGGAAAACAATGACTAAAGGAATAAGCGGTTAATAAAATGGATGGATGGATGGATGGATGGTTAATAAACAATAATTGTGTGTGTGTGTGTGTGTGTGTGGGGGGGGGGGGGTGTTGTGATACAGCTTTACAAAAGTAAAATTTGATGCGTGCATGCAAGCAAGCCGCTTTTAAACTCAAGTAGCTTGCAACTCAAATGGGTTTTACTACACAATCACTCGGCTTTCAGCAATCACGCCAAAGCTGCACTCTGAAAATATCCTCCTACGTGTCTGGAGTGGCCATTTCACACATGCGAGAACACAAAACAGGATGTTTTTAAGGTCTGATGCTGAAAGGAAATACTCCATTGAGCAGAGATGCAAAAACTGGTGCCAGAGGGCAGAGTGCAGTGAATGGGTAAATTTTGGACATGAATGCATAAAAACGTTTCACATATCTGTCTAGGTCAAATTCCAAACATGAGCAGCTGGTCATGTTTTTATTTTATTCTTTTTAAATATAATGCGACTGCATTGTATACTATATTTCTATTATACTATTGCCTGTGATCATAGTCATGGACGGTTCAACCTGTAGTCCTGTTGGAGTTTCTTTAGTTTTTCCCTCACCTGCTTTTGTGTGTGTAATGTAACTCTGCTAGCTTCGCGGTTATTATCGTTTCTTGTTGGACTTTCGAAGTGCCGTTGGGTCTCCTCGTCCCATGTTTGCTCAGGAGAGCCTGTACTTCCTCGTCCGTCCACCTCTCGGTTTTTTAATCCTTCCATTGCAGAAATGTTTGAAGAAAAAGTCGTAGCGCCCGATAGAGTATAGTAAAGAAGAAATGGCGGCTTTACCGCGGGAAAAAAAAAAATCATCTAACCAAAACGACACACCTCCTCACCCAGTCAACCAATCATAACACACTAGACAACACGCCCCCAACCTTGTGTAGTTCAGGGTACACCCAAATACCCTCCTCAGGCCTAGGAACTTAGGTAGTACCGTTTCGACCCCCCCAGACCCGGAACTGGTTTTGTGTGTGAACGCAAACTTTGGACAAACTCCCCCGGAACATAGGGAAGTTCCTTCATAAGTTCCTGCGGTGTGAAAGCGCCTATATACAGTACAAATGGATCCCAGCTAACCAATCACAATCGCAAGATGATTTGCTTGATGTTCATGTTAAAAATATATACTTAAAAAAAAGGCTTTTTTCCATGTTGTGTCTTATGTGGGAAAAAGAGGAAAAATCAGTTTAAAAAAGAAAAAAAGCCCAGCAGATAAAATGCGGATCTGAAGGGGTTAATTACTGCTCTCGTGCTCCTGGTTAGCTGCAATCAGCATTAAAATGCCTTTCACTTGCAACGTGTCACGTGTCATGACAAACAAAGTTGAAGTAATCAAATCTAAAGTTTGTATTTCTTTAGCAAAGTCAAAATTGTTTTGATTATGGCATAATTATATCATTTATATTGTTTTTGATGGCTAAACTAAAGGGGTGTAACAAAAACCGGTCTCAATTGGTAAATCGTTTTTTGTGCATTGAATCAAACCAAATTGTTCCCCTTTGAAATATATCAAGATCAAATCCATCTTTAAAACAAATGGTGCATTTATAGTACTGACAAGTTCTGTCAAATCTATCATAACCTCTCAAACTGAGTCGTCGAATCAAAACGTAATCCCAATGAGTTGAACCGAAGTGAATCGTTCCACTTTCAAATCAAACTAACCTTGAGTCGTTTTGCACCCTACTTATCAAAAACCGATTTGAATTATTGTGTTGAGATGCACATCCCCTATTTTTATTTTTGATTTATTCTGCGATTACCGCCATCATAATCAGTCATTTGCAATGTTATTGTAAACTTACTACTTTTGAGATGGCCAGGTAATCAGTTAATAGTAAATTGTTTACGAGCTCCAGTCACAAGCGTACACATGAGTGTAAAAGCAAAAAACTAAAATTTTTAACCAATCACACAGAGTGGAGCTCCATGCGCACCAATCACAGCAAGCCAGGGCAAATGCAGCCATCTTTAGTAACAGGAGCCAGGGCTGACAAGTTTGGTCTATCATTTGGAGGCCCAGAAATTCCTGCATGTCTGCATACCACAGCGTGCAAGGGGAAGGAACGGGGGGGGGGGGGGGGAGAAAGAGTAAGAGAGAGAACGAGAGAGCGCACAAAGCGAAGGGACAGATGGGTAAAAAAAAAGGAAAAGCGCTAAAAAGGGAGGATCTTTCCCAGAAGGTGGAGCGTCGGGAAGAAAAATGGAGACCGAAAAAGAAAGACAATGACAGGCATTTCTTCCAATTCTTCATCTTCCTGTTTTGTGCCACCCGTTTTTCCCAGACGACGGGACAGCGAGACGCCCCAACTCTGTTGGTACAGTAATTAGCAGCACCATCTCCTCATAAGGGCAAAGGATGTCAAAGCGGTACAGGGGAAGGCTTTACTACCACCATGACTGCGGCCTTGTCCTGTGCTCCAGACGCAGATAGAGATGGCAGTGGAACTGCAACAGCCATTTTTACTGCAGTCTTATAACTGTCACCACTCCAGTACCCTCCACACACACATGGATGCATTTAGGAAAGTATTTATCACTGCACCTTTTATATCTGTCTTCCAACTTGTTGAGAGGGGGATGTCACTGCAGCAGCCAGTGGAATTTACACAATTTATGATTTTACATTAGTTTTCAGCCATGGGAGCACTCTGGCAGAGAGATCAGTGCCATGAACGTGTGGCTGGCTGCCTCCACAAAACACTCAAGCAGTAGTTTACATTCACGATATATGCAGTCAAGACTTGAACTACAGAAAATGATGAAGTGGGTCCTTCTAAAGTGGAAACTCCATCAAAGAGGAGAAGAAGAGAGAACAGGTTTAAATGAAAATTCAGGGTTTCTGCAAGTATTAGCAAATCTAACTTTCTATTTAAGTTATTTATTCAAGTTATTTGAAGTTAAAAAGATATACTAAACAGTTAAAAGGAGTGTCAAACATTGATTATTTATTAAAAAACTATAGAATACAAATACTGACAGCTAAGGCAGTTTAAAAGCTATATAAATAAAGATGACTTGACTGGTCCTGTGTGTTTTGGCCTCTTGGGGGCAGTGTGGTGCCGTACATCCATGGCGTACACACATATAGTGGGTGCAGAAGAAAGTTGCAATTGAATTCTGTTAAAATAACTCGTTTTCACACATTGGGAAAAAATTGTGCCTTTGCGTAGTATTATATCACCTATGGGTATGTGTTCCCACAAGATTTGTGTGTGGATATTCATTATTTGAAGGAAAAACACTCCCAAAGTCGATGCTAACGTCCGGTCTTCCTGTTAGCATTTGCTAACTTCCTTTTATGGCTAGGCTAGCGATGTTTTAGAAAAGAAGCATGTTTTGTAGTTAAATACAGTGGATGTAATTCTTTACATTGTGTATTTAGTTTTACAGTTAACGCCAATTGTGGTGTCATTAAAATTAGGGACAACAGAATAACCAGAACAACATACGCTACACACTTGCTAGTTGCTAATGCTACACAAGCAAAATGGTGCATTCAGGGTACATTCACACCGTCAAAAACTTTGGTTTTCTTCGATGATGTGAAGAGGGAAATAATCAGCCATTTGGCCCAATTGGCCGATTGTTTTGGCTGATGTTTGAAGGCCAATAATCGGCCGATTATAATCGGTGTCCGATTAATCGGTCGGACCCCAGTTTACAGCACTATGTCATGATGTTCACGTACCCGACTGTCCAAAAATGGCCATATTGCACCCATATGCAAAAATATCAATAAAAAGTACGATAAAATCATAATTTCTAAAATACATTGATTATTTTTTTCAGGGAAGAGTTGAAATTAACCATTTCACAGAATAGCCAGTTAGTTTTTAATAAGTGGTGTATTGCTTTAAGGAAAATTCTATTTTCTCACAAATTTATGGGGAAAATATGTATAAAAGGATAAGATTTATGGTTTTATGAATCAATAAAGCAAAAAATTATTTGAATATTGTAATCTTTTTTTTTTTACCCAAGCCTAATTATTTTTGTCTTATTATCAACAGCAGTTAAAGTAGACATAAAAATACATATCACATTTAAAAAAAAAAATAGTGAGACACATGACAAGATGTTATTTTTATGATATAGACGAGAGTGAAATCTGGTCTTGTGTGTTTTAGTTGCTGCATAAATATGATTTGCTGTTGTCAATGGTTATCAGCGAGTCCAGCAATGAATGAAAACATTATTTCTTCCAGTCTGTCTAAAATACTGTACATACATGCACATCCCAGACCAGCGAAGGTCTCATTTTCCTTGTAAGACTCCTCGGTATGTCGATCACATCACCCGCATCCCAAAATGTACGCATGTCACAAATAAGGCCTCAAGTGAGCAGATCATTTCTGGAGCGTGCCAGTACAGTTAAGGGAGAATTACTCAGCGTACTGCGAATTCTATTTCTTCCTGAGACATAAAACATATTCCGAGTAGGGCTGAGTTCCCTGTTAAGTGCTAAGTGAGTAAAACGTGTTCAATGGTTCAAGGAAAAGAAGCATTTCTTGGACATAACTTTCAGTGAAGTGAGTTCGGTCTTGAGAGACAAGTGTGGAAAAAAAAACAAAAAAAAAAAACGTGGGCTTGGATGGAACTTCAAGGAAGGAGAGGTCACATGAGGATTCAATTGAGGAAAATCAAATTTAGAAATGTCGATTTCCAGCGCTGACTTTTGAGAGCTCACTGAACGCCGACGTGCTTGGAAGATTTTTGTCTGAGCTGTCTTGGCTGTTACGGCGGTAGATTTGTGCCAAAATTACGTGCACCGAATTGGAAATTGTGAGCTTAAAGGTATGTACAAGAAAGAATGTGAGCAATTTTGAAAAATGTAATAAAGATGTTTTTTTTCCCCCTCAATAGTGCAATTGTGATTTAATATGCGTTTATTTTTTAAGGTCGCATTCACATATAGATATGATAAATTACCGGTACACAAAATATCATCTTGAGTTTTTACACATTCTTGTGCGCACAAAACACACTTAAAGTTTTCAAATTTTCTGATTATTTGCACATAAATGTGCCACAATTTGCCATAGGCTTCATGTTCTCAATAGAACCATTGTGCTAAAACCATCAGGAAATAAATATTTGGAAAACAAAAGCTGCACACATCAAATAACTGCTCAAGCTGTGGGAAACACAGCTTTCCCAGGATGATGTAGTAACGGATTACTTGAGAATTGTAGAAGTCGAAATGTCCCACCAACACCCTTCAGCTGAGCTGTCGGACCACCTTCAAGCCCCTCGTGAAATGCAAAGAATTTGGTGACGCATAAGCCTCACATACACCAAGTACAGAACATACCAATAGCTTTGGTTAGAGACCAAGTAGGTATGATGAACTGGCCCTGGATCCTGCTACATTAAAGTACATTGAACACACACTTTTGTGTTTATTTTAGAGTTGCAACGAGTAATCGACAACTAAAAAATTAGCAAATTAAACGATTATATTTGAAAATCAATAAATTGTTGAGACGTTTGGCTTAAAACTGCTCTCAACAGTAAATATTCTCAGATTTCTGGATTCCTCCATGAAAGCAAACTGATTATGTTTGCAATCATCTTTTTAGGGTCATTGACGGATAAGTTTGTCCAATGATGCACATTTTCTAAATTATTATGTGGTACGACCAAAAATAAACAACCAATTTGGGACTTTTCATTTTGAAATACAGCTACCAGGTTTGTACTGTTTCACAACAATGTAAAAACGTTTCTTTTAGCAACTGGTATGTAGTGGTCAGATTTGGACATCATGTGATATGACCAGAAAAAAAAAAAAAAAATAACAATTTTGGCCAACAACATATTTTGTTTATAAATCTACATGTGGCGCTAGCTAGCTTAATAAAGAATACTTTTTGGATGTATTTTTATAATAAATTAACTTCCTTATCTGTCAATGGTCCTTTGGAAAAACAATCAGAGAGTTTTGCTAATTTTTACTGTTAATTAGTGTCAATTTGGAAAGATGCCCTGCTTTTAAATAAAGGATAAACATGAAGACATTTTTTTTTAATCCAATTCATCAATTAGTCGCTAAAATAATCGACTCAGTTGTGATATAATTACTTTAACCCAAGGGTCAAACAGTCAAATGCACAGATAAAAAAAATGAAAACACTCAAAGTTGTCGCTCACACTACTAATGCAGTCCATAGGTTACATTATATTGTGCTGGTATAAAATAAAGATATTTACATATCTGACACAGCTATGTAAACTAAGCCTAGACGCGATATGGTTTCAAAATTTCAAATCCAAACTTTACTTTAGCAAGCTGATATGAACTGTTCTGCTTGGTGGCTTGGTTGTCAAGAATTCTGTCAATTGCATAATAGTGTTGTTTAGCAAATGAGGCAACAAAATAGCATAAAAGCAGCTGATACAATTCCAACTACAGTATTTTATAATCTGAAAAAAAGGCCAAATCCCAGATTCATACATCCAATCTCAGAACTGTGCGGCGAATGTGCACTGTGCTGCTTTCAAAACATTCCAGAGATGATTCCACCCAGTTCTAAATAATATGACTACTTAAGTGGTGGATGGATGTTTTTGTGCACATGTTGTTGATGTGGAAGCCGGAAGGAGGCCGGTCATCCGATCTGACCAAACACCTGAAAACAATCCGCTTCTCTTGAGCGGAGGGAGGCTCGTGTTATATTCCCCTCTCACACATCAACACAATCTCTCGCCTCATCTGCGTTGCCCTGACTTCAACGTCCTCAAGGTGAGACGCTGGATATTCCGACAACTTGAAGGTTAGCGCTTGTGTTAAGCTGGCAAAGAGATATCTCGAGTAAATGTTTGCGCGGGCGCGTGGGGTTTTTGTGAATGGGCTCCTGCAAACTAGTTATCTTTCCTTTCACCGTCTCTCATATGTAAGTAATATCCCGGCGCCTCGCTCTCTCTGCCCATTAGCCTCCCCCCAGGGCCCAGTTGTACAGCTCAGCAGTAGGATGTGCTCCGGACAAAGGCAGGAAGTAATGAGGAAGTCCTTTCAGACAGCCCACGCTGTAGCGAGCACTTGGCTGCCGACGAGCTTTTCCTGAACAGCTCAGACATTTCCACAGATGAAGAGAGAAGCGTGTGAACAAAAATAAACCGTCACCGAGCCACACGTGAACATAGGGAATCAAACCGCTGCGCTCATTAGCGGGCAATATTGAGCGTCCGTCTCGTTTTCCAGATGTAACGCATGCGAAACGACAGACGAGGGAAGGCGCCTCTCCCTCTCGTTCCGACATTGAATCCTCAGATGCTCTCATCCTGTCAACGCGATAGGCTACTTACACCGCCGCCAGCAGCCAATCCCCTGTCAGGATAGTGGGCAGCGGCGTCAGCCGGAGTGCTCTACTTCAGCTCGTGTGTACGTTTGTGTTCCACTTGGCTCAGCGTGCCAGTGTGTAGTGCTTCCTGTGTCTATGCACACATACGCTCGCGCAGAGCAGGATGTGGGAGTGCCAGTTCATTGATGAGCTGGAGGAGAGAGTTTTCCAGATCCCCTAAGGGCCAGGGTAGGAGGGGTGCAATTCGCACACCGAAAAGGATGCGCGGACAGAACCGATGTCGGATTATCAAAGTTAATTTAGGACAGCCGGCGTGCTTACAAGCTGCGAGGGGAAAGGTGGCTATTGTGGAAGATATTTGCGGTACTTCAAAGACCTGCCTGTGAGGGTGTATTGATGGAAGGCAAGCCTCAAAACAAACAGGCTGCAATTATGCTATGCAATCGAATAGCATTAAAGACAAACTTCCCCATGTCCATAATAATTACATAAAGGAAGATGAGCGCTGATATAGGTAGTTTCCTTTGTGTGTTTGGCCTCAAAAAATGTGTGCACAAGAAAATTAAATCACAGGCTGTCAAAACCAAATCTGTAATTGACGCCTATTGAAACACATTGGAAAAACTCGATTTTTTTTTTTTCCCAAAAACACCCGATAAACCTCCAATATATGTGTACCAAGGAAAATGGAGGTTGGCAAAAAACAAACAAACAAAGTAACAAACAAACGCTTCAGTTAATGGCGGTTAGAAATGCATTTCTGAGTATTTGCTACTCATGAGCTGCCCTTTGTTTTCTTATACAGTATGCTAGAGTTGTCAAAATCGATTAATCCACAAAATTATCAAATTACAGTGTTCCCTAGTTAATCGCGGGTGTTATGTTCCAAAAACTGCCCGTAATAATGGAAATTCATGTTCATTTTTTATTAATTTATTTTTTTTTATTCCCGTTAATTATATGTATTTTTTTATTTATTATATGTTTTTTCGTTTTAGTATGATTTTTACTTTATTATAAAGACATTTTCATTCATCATATATGTTCTTTTTTATTTACATTAAAAGTATTTTTTTATTTACTTATACAGCACAGTATATATTTTTTTCTTTTATTTCTGTTTTTTTTTCACTTTGTTTTTTGTTTTTTTGTTTTTTTTAGGTTATCATGAATGCTTTTTCATTCATCATTTATGTTTTGTTTTTTTTCATTTACAATATTTTTTTTTCCCATTAAAAGTATGTGGTTTTTTTTAATTTACTTATTATAGAGTCAAGTCAAGTCATCACAGTATATATTTTCTATCTCCGGAATACAATGTTGTGGAGTGATGGAGCACCGTTGGAAAAGGTCTTGTTGAGACGAATCTGCGGATGCCCCAATTAAAAAATAAAAAATAAAAAAAAGAAGCACAATGTAAAAATTCCGCGAAATAGCAAGCCCGTGAAAGATGAACGAGGTCAACACTGTAATCGACAACTATTTTAATAATCGAGTAATCGTTTAAAGCCATTTTTTTGTATTTAGAATTGTCCAAATCCTCTGATTTCAGCATATCAACAGTGATTGTTCACTGATTTCTGCAGTCCTTCATGAAAGAATACTGATTATATTCTGTGTTTAATCAAAATAAGACATTGGCAAACATCTTTGGAAAGCAATGACTGAACCGGTAACATAGTACATCAATCCTCCTTTTTTTAAAAATCACTATATGAATACAAAGTACAAAGTAACCACCAATCACTGGTTAATAAGCAGGAAAAAAGTTTTTGTAATACTGTACACTTTGATGGAAAAATTAAAATGAATCTGATTAGTCGATTGAGTTTATCAGCTGCATCCAGGTTGTTTTATTCTCGGGGCGTTGAATTGATCAACTGGGCTGCTCTAATTTCCTTCGAGGTTTTAGCATCAGACTTTGACAGTTAAACACAAAACAGGCAGTAGCTTTTCTGTCATAAGTGACCTCTCACTGGGGAAAAAAAAACAACATCTGGGTTAAAAGCTCCAGCAGCTGAGGCTCCAGACCGATATCATGTTGTTATGTTGCAACAGATTTAGGGCAGTGGGAGACGATTGTGCAAACCTGACTTGGTGACTGTTTTACTGTAAAAGCCTCTTCTCATGCTGTCTGAATGCAGACTATTTTACAAATGAAGAAAGCGCTTCACGTTCTTGCATAGTAGTCAGAGAAGTTGATGATGGGCTTTGTTGAGCAACGCCGTTCTTGCTAATGTGTTTCTCTTTTCGGCTGCTCGGTCGGGTTTGGCCACTTGCCACTCTGGCGACAACGCGTGGGTGTGCAGTTGCTACATATGTGTATGCGTGTGTACCTGGAAGCCAAACTTGAAACACTCCGCCGTGTTTGTTTTTCTCTATTTATTTTTGCTTCATCCAACCCTGAAACATCCCCTCCTGGCCCCAACTCTCTCATTTTTTTTTTTTCTTTTTCCACAATGTCTGACTAGTTCATTTTGATAGTAGCAGGAATGAAACTAAATCAAAATAAATAATCAAAATAAAACATTAGCAAACATCTGTTTGACGTGGAGAGCAATGATCAACATTTGTTGATTTGTTTCTGACATGTTATGGAACGAACCAGAGTCATAATCGATTTATGGATTTACGGAATTCATGAGAAAATAGAATTTACAGCAAAATAGTCAGTACAATCTAGTAGGGGTGTGAATTGCCTAGTACCTGACGATTCGATTTGTATCACGATTCATATGTCACGATTTGATTCGATACCGATTAATCCCGATACAAATTTAAAAGTCAATTGTTGCGATTTTTTTACTCAAATTTAGAAAATACTATTCGGTAAACTTGCACGTGTACACTGTAAGATTTGTATGAAAAGGTATTATTTATATGTCTGAAACTTCAGTCTTATAACTGTGAGTATTTAACAAACTGGTTGTAATCTGTTTCATGTTTGAACAGCATTGAAATAAAATATTAAGGCTTAATGCTCCATTAAAATAACATTCTTCCATGCTTAGGGTGTGAATTCTAACCATAAGTAAGACGTTTTGTTGAATATTTTTCCATCAAAAATGGATGTTTAAAAATCGATTTGGCTGCCCATTGAATCGATTCGAGAATTGCGAGCTGTAGTATCGCGATATATTACCGAATCGATTTTTTTTTAACACCCCTACAATCTAGGGATGTCCCAATCCAATATTCTGTATCGGTATCGGCTCCCGATCCAGCTCTTTTATGACAACAATCGGAGTCAGTCACATGATCGGACCGATCCAGTTTCACATATTCGCATAGGAAGCCAAAACATCTTCATCCATCAAAAAGCTATTTGGAATTATAGTATGAATAACCTGTGCAGGGTTTCCCCCAGTGCTTTATAAGCCTGGCATGTCTCACTAACTTTTGTAAATATCGACGATTGGCCGAAGAGCCTCAATTATCAAACAACGGCCACCAGACAACAAGAAAGCGCTAAACGTCTTACGAAACGATTAAAAACAGCTGTTGACTGCATCAGAGTTTCCAATAACACAACAAAAAGTTCAAGCTAAATATAGCAACAAAGTCGTTAATTTGTCAACACTAAATAGCTCTTGCTTTGTCACAACGCCATCGCTTTGCTGTACTCAGCATTTGCACCAGAGAGAACCGCCCCAAAACCAAACTGATTGCCAGAATGTGACTTGCTGTAATTCTTTTCCATTAACGGAGTTGGAGGAGGTTACTTCCTGTGTTGCTCCATTGCCGATGGCCTGCTATGAGCAGCTTGCTGCGAACAAAGCCCTTTGACTTGGCTGTTCTGTGACGGGTGTCACGGGGTAGCCTACTGCCAATTAAAGACTCCACGACAGTTTGGAACCTGAAACGAATTATTTCCCAAATAAGTGATCTCAATGTTACTCTTCAATGTTGATCGAATCTGAGGTTGACCGCTGGCTTATGAACTTATCCTTATTTGCTGTGACAACACATGAAACCAAATCTCGCAAGACAAAAATGTGCCATAAATTCCGCACTAGAAGCTTCCACGGCTTACGGAGGGATGCAAAGTACTTCTTTAAATGAACAGCGTGCGAGACGAGGCACAGACGGCTTCTTGGCTGACACTTTCTATTAGCTTCATGTGAGTATGTGGAGAGCTTGTACAGGTCTGATTCAAGAGACCATAGTGACAGAGTGTCACTTTGAAGTGGGCGACTGTGTGTGTGCGTGTGTGAGAGAGAGATGGAAAACAATCACAGCGGGCAACAAAGCACGTAGGCACAGGCAGAGTTCACGTTGACCTGAAACACATTCTCTCCTCCAGCTTGTGTGTGTGTGTCTATTCCTTGGTGAGTTGTGCAAGCATGCAGAGTGTGTGAGGCTGAACATGTGCCAGGCCTTAGCAACAAAGTTTGATCCAAACAGCAGCATGATTCTCTCGTCTTAATGACGTATCTATCTATTAGGGATGTAACGACATCCAAACATTACGGTATGATATTATCACGATAGGAAGGTCACGATTTATCATATTGTGGGGAGGTTGGCGATGCAAAAAAAGGTCACAATATTGCAAAAAAATGAGTTCATACTAATAAAAAACACACAATATTGTGCTTTTGTATATTACAACAATGTAACCTACAATTTCTAATAACACACTTGATTGTTAAGTTCCTCCACATATTGACTCAGTTCACAAGCACATTACGTGCCCCATCATCTGGCCATTAGCATGGATTTTAAACATAGAAGGACCAAAACATGCCTTGTGAAAATTAAACTCACAGCTAGCCACCAGAGGGTGCTATAAATGCACAAATGGAAATCAAATGGAATTTTTTAATTTTTTTTTAACAGATGTGCTGCTTTTAATATCGTGACATGACGACGATATACTGTGACAGTTTTAATATCACGATATTGTCGGTATCATTACATCCCTAGTATCTATCATCAGTCCAGATGTACAGTGGCAGCAAATCTACAAAGGTAAGATCCAGAAGGAGACTACCTGTACAATAAAAGCCAATAAAACAGGGGAAACAGACTGTTTTTTTGTTTTGGTAAATAATCCATCTGTCTGCTACTGCATATCTTGCATAAAACAACAAGCGCTCATCAAATCTGCATGAATTCTCTAGACTGTAAAGGCCAACTACTAGACGCTTTCCAATCAAATGTACAGTGTACACAAAGCACACTATGAAGTCATTAAAAAACATTCAAAATACTTTTATTTTTATTTTTACTTTTAGATGCCTAAAAGGAAATACTACAATCAAAGTTATTGCAGAGAATTAGGGATGCACGATAATATCGGTGGCCGATAATTATCGGCATTTATCGACCTATTTGACGTCAAACAGATAAACCAGATAATAGAGAAATCGCCAATAATTATCGGCAATTATCGACCAATTTGATTTCCTACAGATAATCCAGATAATTAAGAAATTAGCCGATAATTATCGGCAATTATCAACCAATTTGACGTCATACAGTTAAACCAGATAAAGAAATTTGCTGAAAATTATCGGCAATTATCAACATATTTGATATCAAACCGATAAACCAGATAATAGAGAAATCCGCCGATAATTATTGGAAAGTATCAACCAATTTGACGACAAACAGCTAAACCAGATAATAAAGGAATTCGCCGAAAATTATCGGCAATTATCGACCTATTTGACGTCATATAGATAAACCAGATAATAAAGAAATTTGGCGAAGTGATAATAGAAATGTTGTTGGTCCATCTGTTGTGGTTGTGGTTGTGGCTCATATCAATAAAATTCAGCTTCATGGTGCTTTACAAACATTGAAACATTGCGTAAACTTTGCATAATGTTTGAATGTATTTGTACATGTTAAGACTTATAGTAGGACGCCAAAGTATATTTGTATTCAAGTGAATTCTGCAAACAGTTATCGACTTATCGGTTATCGACATTGGCACTTTCTAAATTATTGGTTTATCGGTATCGGTTGAAAATAGCCTTATCGTGCATCCCTACAGAGAATTAAAACAATATTTGTGCTAGCTTTTTACCTACCTGTTTAGGCAGTAAAATAATAGGGCCTGAGTGGCCTGCACCCTCTGCTGGTAGCTGCCATGTAGGGAAATGACTCAATAGCTTCAAGACGCATACACATCGCTGGCATCAGGCAGTATCCTTGCACGTCCAAAACCATCACTTTATAGGACACCCCCCAAAAAACATGTTTTTGCTCAACTATTAACATGACATCATCAAAAGGGCAAGCTAATGTCAACACTTTAGATTGGTCAATAATTTGTGAAAATGACACCCATATGTGTGAAGTGGCCAATAGCACTGGGGAACATAATTTTTGTTGAGTTGAGTCTGTCAGCTGTTTTTAACAAATGTTTGGGCGCAGAATCCAAAACTGATCTCAGTTTTTCCCTATCACGTCAAGTTTTTGAGTTATAGGATCCCTGTTTTCGAAATAAATAAATAAAGGAATAAATAAATAAATAGATAAATAACTGTGTATGTAATTATGTCCATAAAGCAAACAAAGATGTAATAGCTAGAGAATCTTTGAAAACTTGGAAAAAAACACACACACAAAAAGCCAGCACTAATCCTCGTAATTGCTACTATGCTAGCTTTCTGTTTGCAGATATTGATAGTAGTGACCAACTGGGAGCTGCAGACACTTTCCACCGCACTGTCTCAATTGCGACTGCACAAACAAGTTGCCACACAGCTGTAGAGGAAACTAATCATAATCAGCTCTTCTTACTACAGTCTCAACAAACATTGGCATCAGCAAGGATGGGATGAAAATATATTCAGAATTCTAATCTGCTACGTAATTGTAAATATAAATTAAAACGATTCTGAATTGTCTTAAAGTACAATAAGTCAGTTCTTTCATAAATGTTAGAAAATACTTTTAAATTCAACAATCAATACAAAAAAAAAGTTCCCCTTTAAAATTCTATTTTCTTATAAATTTAATGGGGAAAAAGGATATTAAAATAACTAGGGATGGACAAGTACCGATACCAGGTACCGATACCAGCCTTTTTTCAAGTACTCGAGTACTTGTGATGCAGACGAGTACAAGCGACCGATGGCAGAGGGGGAAGACGTTAAGTGAGTCCTCCTTGCCTGTAACTGGCGCTAGCTTGCAGCAGTTTTTCACCAAAACTTCACCGGTTTGGAAATACTTCAAAATTGTGAATCTTAAACTAAAAGAGCATTTTTGTGTTTTATTTTGAGCATTAAGACTTTTGAAGAGTGACTGTGCTGTTTTTTTTTTGTCAAAATTAAAGGAAATATATTTAAAAATATCTTTTAGTGATTTTTTTTTATTTGTCAAAATGTACTACTGGTATCGGCAGTTGGTATCGGTATCGGTGAGTACTGAGGGTCTGAGTATCGGTATCGGTCTGGAAAAAAGTGATATCGAACATCCCTAAAAATAACTGATTCATAGTTTTATGAATCACTATCAAGCTTGAAAAGGAAAATGGATTTGTTTTAAATTATTTGATTTTTTTTTAATCTAGTTTGTACAGTATATTTGAAACACATCAAACAAAGTTACTCTCCTTATGTAGGACTGTCTCCCCTTCAGCGGGGGCAGACAGCCCCTTGCATCATGTTCTCCAAATGGCTTTGACGACACTGCTGTCTCACATGACGCGCATCATACCTCCCTCTCCCGGCCTTTCCGAGGCAAATGAGACATGAACGCACATGCACAGACATTGCTTGTCGTACCATAAACACGCTTGTGTTTATCAGTCGACATCCCCCCCAACCCCCTTCCTCCAGGCCCTTAGTAGTCACGGCCATTTGTCTTTGAAACCGAGTCCTGTTCGACATGTAAACTGTCTGCATGTTAACAATGCGAGAGGCGCACGCAAGGTCACTTCCTGTATCGCTTTCCTCGGCGGAACATTCTGGAAGGAGAGTGAGGAGCCAACGTAAATGCGGGCTGCGACGGTTGAAGTTCAAGTATAAACACCGCCGCGGTCGTTACGCTTTGAACGCTAGCCTCCCCTTCAGACGCGGAGGCGGACGAGGAAAAAAAAAAAAAAAACACAACACAAGCTATCATCGCTCTCAAAAAATAATAAGCATTCTCTCTGAGTGTCTTACAATAGACGCCATTCTCTGTGTTTATGGTAGGAGAGGAAAGACTGACTGGCCGAGCGGCCAGCCGGACCTCAGGCAGCAGTGCAGAGCAAAGCCACAGTTTTTGGGGGTTTTTTTGGGGGGGTTTTTAAGAAAGGCAGAAAAGAAAATACCAACAACATGTGTACTATACTGTTTATCCCTGCCCGTGCACCCTCTCCTTCCCGCTGTACTTTTCTCCCATAATGCCTACCTTGGACTACGCACTTCCCTGACTCAACAATAACGCTTGAGTCATTTCGGACTTCAAGAAGATCGCCAGCCTATAATTATGAATCACTTCCTCTGACACACATGCTCCAGTCAAAGAATGCTAATCAGAGGGCACTGCCTGCCCATGTGTCTTTGGCTGTGGATTTGAGCAATAACCGCCCCCACCCACCCCCCACCCAACAATTGAAGCTGAAATCAAACAAATCAATCGCTTCCTGAGTGGAACCACTGACATATGTGTCTCTTTGGGCTCCTTTTGGAAACTAAAAACGGCACGAGGGCAGTCAATAATTGTGATTTATCCGTTCTCAATTTTGCAAAGTTTGGGCTGGGATCCAAAGTGGTTGCAAGATGCCAACTGTCAAAAGTAAAATGTGGTTGAGGGTAGCGATAGACTGATGGCTTTTTTCAGTGCTGATACTGATCGATACCGATTATTACTAGTCAAGGCGACTGATAACCGATATTAGGCTGAAATTCATTTGCAGTAAAAGAGGAAAATATTAGCATTAACATAAAAAAAAAAAAAAAAAAACTTTGCTGAAATTTCATTAAGGCATATTTGTTAAAACAACTTGTTGCTGTTGAAGGTGATTCTTTTCATTTTGCACAGAGAACAGATTTTTTTTTTTTTTTTTTTTTAAACAAAAAAACAAAAAACATATATATACGTCTTAGGGACACTAAAAATATTTAATATAGAACATGTTTTTGGGAGCAAATGAGTGCTGAAATTGGTCTACAATTGAAGCACAGAGAACTGTTTATCGCAATAAAAGGTGGTCATTTCAAAGGTACTTACTTCTCTGGCAGTGGTTCTGTGACCAGCATCTTCCCCTGAAGTGCCCGTTGATGGTGGTCTGCAGGCAGACGGTCTGGCCTTGGGCCGTGCCGGGACACACGTCTCCACACTCCCTGTCGTTCTTGTTCTCCACGATGTAATTGTCTTCCACCGAGTCCAGGATCTTGGACCAGTCCAGCGTGGCCAGGTAGCAGAGGTCGGGGTTCTTCTCGATCCTCACAGCCCCCCTGGTGATGTTCATGAGGTTGTGAAGGCCCACCTCCTTCAGTTGCAGCATCTCGTAAATCACAAGGGCGTAGTTGAAGAAGAGGTTGTTGCCGCGGATCACGGTCAGGTTCGGGAAGAGATCGGTGAGGGAATCGAGGCCGTAGACTCGGAAGAGCAGCATGTAGTCGGTCACCACTTGCAGCTTGGGGAAGCTGAGGCCCCGAAAGTCCTCGGTTTTGGTCTTGAACATAAGCAGGATCTTCAGGTGGCCCTCGATGATGGTGCAGTTCTCCAGTGACTGAAGGTTGGTCACATTGTTGCGGATGTCTTTGCTCTGACAAACTGCAAGGACAGAGGTGACAGAAGTTACCATTTTCATATGCATTTCCTTTAAGAAAGAACTCTTTAACATTTATTTAGTTTTATTGCCATGTGATCTTGTATTGACGGAAGGAGCATTACGTAATGTTTTTCAAAAGGGATCTCTTAAATTGGGTCTTTCATCTTGCCCAACAGCAAATGTGCTTAAAGGCAGGGTATTCCGTATTCACTCAGGGAATTGCACTATATAAATACAGGATTTATACCCATCAACGCCTTCTCTGGGCTTCTGTTAATGTGTGGTGGTGATTTTTTTCCTAAACCCCCACTCCCCCAGCCTGAATTTTGACATTTTGTGTTTGTTTTGTCAACAGAGGGACGTTTCTGTGGACAGACAGTGGTTTACCTCTCCAGCCAATCGCAGAGCGGGGGGTAGCGGGGGCCGTCACTCACTGTAGGCAGACGGGGCCGGGCGTAATTGTCGGCTGCATGACGTCACTCCTACGGCAACTTGACAGCACACACGGATTTTTTTTTCCCCCCCATTCACTCACTCACTCACTCACTCACTCGTGCTGTCAAGATACCGCGGTCAGGCAGCCAACAAATTCGCCAAATTTGCCCCGTCTAGTGACAGTGATTAACACGCCCCCCGCCACCCCCCGCTCTGCGATTGGCTGTAAGGGTAAACAACTGTCTATCCACAGAAACGTCCCGCTGTTGACAAAACAAACACAAAATGTCAAAATACAGGCTGGGGGGGTGGGGGGTTTAGGAAAAAATCACCACCACACATTAACAGAAGCCCAGTGGTGTAGATTGAGAAGGAGTTCATGTGTTTATATCCTGTATTTATATAGTGTATTTTCCTGAGTGAAAACGGAAGAGCCTGCCTTTAAGTCAACTATCATAATTTACTTCCAAATAACACACTAGTAGAAAATTATGATATTAAGCAATGGGAATATGAAAGAAATTTGCTTGATCAAACATGAGGAACATTTATGGTGGAGAGTTCACAAACTAATTGTGGAGACATTCTGTTCTTTTCAAATATTTTAATGGAATGGAAGTAGTTGCGTTGTTTCAATTTCAACGTCAGTGAGAATAACAGTGATGCCAGGGAGAGTTGTGCCATCGTCAAGGCTGCAGCTCAACTTTACATGGCAAATGTCAGTCATGTTGTTCTTTATTAGACCACAAACTAGTTGGGACTGAATCAACAGCATCTTCTGGTTGGAGCCAAGTAACACGATATAAAACAGTACTGCAGTGTACAAGTATTATGTTGACACTTATTTGTACATCAACAGTAATTCGCTTCACTTCAGCATAAAAAGACTTATGAATCCAACTCAATTTGTAAGTATTAAAAAACAAACGAATGTGGAAAAAAAACACCGAACATTCATCTACCCCCAAATTAAGCCATGAAACCTCAAGTGCCGTTGAATTATGTATAGCAGAGCCATGAGACGTTTCCACTCACTACCGTCTCTCATCCTGTGAACATTTCATTGGCGCGGATTTTCTCCAGAGAGGAAATTACTGTATGACACCACTCTGATCTGAATGACACGGACATGAGAGGGTTAACAGGAGCATAGGCCGGAAGCTAAATGCTGATCCACGCTTATTCATACTTTCTCTCAGCTGTAGTGTACTTGGACCGACACACAAACCCACATTTGTTTCAGCCAACCGAATGCACTCTCATGAGAGGAGCGGCAAATTCATTAGCAGGGACGTTCGGAAGTGAGTGGTGTGCGGCTATTGCTTCACATAAGTTATTCGCTATTGCAAAGAAAAAATAAATACATAAATGATTTTATCAAGCATTGAACTGTACAAACTGTAAAGTCATGAGCTAGGTATGACTGAAAACTGTTTTTGGTTTAGAAGATATGGATAAACATAGAACATGGAACAACAAAATATCTAAAATTAATATGAAAATAATTGATAGAACTGCAATTTTTCCAATAGCTGATCAAGGAAATTGATTAGTATTCAACACAGTAATTCACTGCTTGTTTTTCTACCGCCATGTCTCGACAGAAATTAATTTAGGGCTGTACAATTAATTGAAATTCATTTACAATTTCAATTATTTCAGTCCAAAATTACAAATTCAGCATAATTGTACAACAAACAAAAAAAGATTATTAATACAAGTTTTTGAGTTGTTTAAATTTATACGTTTGCACCTTTTTTAAAATACTAAAATAATCAATTTAATAAAATACGTTTCATCCAAAAGGAATCTGCATAATTTAAAGCGTTTTAAAGTTTTTTAAATTGTCTTAATATTTTTTATTTTATTATTTTATTACGTTTAAACATTTACATATATGTATATATATATATATATATATATATATATATATATATATATATATATATATATTTTGTTTTGTTTTTTAAATTGGTCTTAATATTTTTAAATGCTTAAACATTTTCTTGCTGTGTACCAAAAATAATCATTTGAGTAATCGTGACTTTAATTATTGCCAAAATATTCATGATTATTTATTTCTACAATTGACCAGCCTTAAAATGAATAAAAAATAAATAAAAATAAAAAAATAAAAAATCATCAAATACATAAAAACACAGTCAATACGGAACAGCTTGAGACAACGTTCTCTTGGCTCAACATTATCCGTCATGAGGAAGCTACCTATTAACTTCCCAATCTGTTAATGGTTAGCGAAACAAACATGTCAACAGTCTCAGTACAAACTTTGACCAGCAGCATATAAACGGAATGGTTTGAGACTTCAAAATGGATTGCAGCCAGTAAAGCCTGTAATCACTAGACTGTCAAATAAAACCAGGTTGTTTACTACAACAGCATGCTGGCATTAGTACTGAGTCATTTCAAACTTGCAATTGTTGTCCGAGTGCAGAAAGTTAAAGTTAGACCTCAAAAAGTCACATCACCTTACGGTAGCTGATGATCAGAAGCAGCGACGGTATACGTCACGTGACCTCTTTTCTCACCTTGGGGGGGAAGAAAATGGAGGAAATGGACAAAATGCGCAAAACAGTTCACTGACTGCTGCCTCACAAGTTGGCCTCTGGCCCTGAATTGGACTGCCTTGTCCTTCTCGGTTGCCAGGTCACAAATCATCCAGTCATGTTTCAACAGCAAAACATAACTATTTATGACTCAAAATACTGAAATATTTCAAGTAAAAGACAAATGATTCAAAGTAATGTGAAAGTCACGACACCCCTGTGTCTGCTGCCTATTGCCTGCATCGACACCACACTGCAAGATGAGAACTGGCGGAGGTCAAACCAAAGTGAACAAAAAGAAAATGTTAATTGCTTTACAGGAACTTCTTTCGCCCCTAAGTGGGACATGGGTTTTACTTATTTTTTCGAATAACTTTTTACTTTTCCTACTTACATTTCAAAACAGATATCTCTAGTTTTTGGTCAGATTTGAAAATTTGCTTAAATTGTGACATTGAGGGAAGGCATTTAAGTGTTTAAGTGATGTTGAGTATTAGCTATTTGAGTAAAGCTGTTCTTCTGTTACATCCAAAAGTTATTTTGAGTCATAATTTTGCACAAGTGGCGGAATGATGGATGGCTGGTTTACGAGACATGTTGACAGTAGTTACTAGCTACTTAATTGTAGCATTTAAGCAAGTTATGCACAAGCTAAGAATATTAAGTTTATGGGAAAAATGATTTAAAATCAGCTTACATTATTGTTGTCAGAACATTTTGCACAGGATTTATTTTTTACTCAAACCTTTAAATAAACATTTGTTGGGATTATTACTTTGATTAAAATAGTAATCATCCAGAATGACTGATGGAAAACAAAACAAAAAAAACAATTTTTTTTTTTTTTTTTGCCGATGTTACCCAGCTCTACTTACATGTCGTCAATAACCCTTTTCAAAATCTGATTATTAGCAATATTCGGGTTTTAAAAGGTCATGTTAACGCACAAAATGTAAATGAAATTCAGGGAAGCATTTTTGATTCATTTTCATTCAGAAAAAATATGGCATTAATTAATTTAGCTTGGAGCAAAGCAGTGTTCAGTGATTTTCTTCCCGTTAAAAGCACTGTTAATAAAAGATTGAGAATATCTTGTGTTCAAAATTTTCAACAATTTGGCGTTTAAAAACAAATTTTTACTTCTGTATTTAAGTACACGTCATGAGTCTGTACATTTTTACTTTTAGTTAAGTAAAGCAGTTGAATTAGTTTTATTTTTTTTTTCCTACCTAAGTACCTAAGTACAGAATGTGAGTACTTTTCCCACCTCTGGTATTCCAAACAACACTAGTGCTCCTAAGCCACACCCCCTTCATCAGACGCTTACTGTAACAGGAACCAAAAGACGCACAAAAACAAACCACTTCTTTGCAGCAGTTGGTGTTATTCCCAGCGAAAACGGCAACATTACACCTCGGTGCACCGCCTGTCTTATCACCTGGACACATCAAACAGACCTTCAGGCCAAGCAGTCACTGTCAACCTGCAGCAGCTAATTGGATACCCGTTGCAACGCACAAAACAACAACAAACTGTATTGCGCAACATCTACAGTGTAACACACCCTCTTGTGGTCTACAAGACACAAGAGGGCAAAGATGATCTTTCCTACCCAAATGTATTTACATCTCAACACAGGTAAGAAATTTGTGGAAGAGCTTGTTGGGGCTGACAAGGAATATGTAAAATGGAGCCTATCATCCTGTTAATTATTTTAGGCATTACATTCTTACGCCAATGAGTTAGTCCGTTACAACTAGCAGAAGTGAAAGACATCATCAAGCACAAACATAAACCACAAAACAAAAAAATCTGTGGTGTTTAAAAACTGTGTTTGGGGCATGTAGCTATACCGGCAATATCGTGATATTGCGATTTAAAACTGCCACAATATATCGTCGTCGTCATGTCACGATATTAAAAGCAGCTCATCTGTTAAAAAAAAAAGTCAGGTTGATTTTCATGTGTGTAGTTCTAGCACCTTCTGGTGGCTAGTTTTTTTTTTAGTGCAGTTTAATTTTCACAAGGCATGTTTTGGCTCTTATATGTTTAAAATCAATGCTAATGGTCAGACGAAAGGGCAATTAATATGCTTGTGAACCGAGTCAATATGTGGAGGAACTCAATATGTACGTGCATTAGCAAGTAAGTTCGTCAATATTAAATGCTATTAGAGATTGTAAGTTGTTTATTTGCATTGCGGTTATGTACAAAAGCACAAGATTGTGTTTTTTTTGTATGAGCTAATTTCTTTACAATATTGTGACCTTTTTTGTATCGCCAACCTCCCCACAATATCGCCGATACTCGTTTGCAGTACAATATAAAAAAAAAAATCCTTTTAAAACTATATTAACAGATTTGTTTAAAAAATTATAAAAGATGCAGTGAGCTTCTAGGGTTGTTATTATTATTAATATAATAATAAAAATGATTGATAATGATAATAATAATAATAAAATAATGTCAAAATTTAAATAGATAAAAAAATAAATACAAATTATAAAAATATTTATTACTCTTATTATGTATTTTATTTATTTATTATTATTTTAATTTATTATAAAATAAAAAAGCAAGTAAATAGATCCCTAAACATTTCTACTGTAAATTATGTTATCTAAAATTTTGACAGAATTTTTTTTTTTATTGTGTAGGAAGTTCCTATTTTTTTTATAAAGTGGAAATTTAAATAGATCCATAAATAAAAATAATTTTTTTTAATAATAAAATTAATAATAATAATAATAATAATAATAATAATAATAATAATAACTATATTGACAGATTTGTTAAAAAAATATAACAAATTGCAGAGTTTCCAGGGTCATTAGCATGTTTTAAGCTAAATTAAAAAAAAAATAATAAGAAAATTAAAACGCAAGTGAATAGATCCTGAAAGATTTCCACTGTAAATAAAGTTTTCTAAAATGTCAACATAATTTCCTGTTTTTTGTTTGTTTTGTTTTTTATAAAAAGTGTAGAGAGTTCCTATTTTTTTTTATAAAGTGGAAATTTAAATCGACCCATAACTGAACAGTTCCCTGCATCTCACCGAGTCATTTGGGGTTTTTGTTGGGGTTCGTAAAAGTGCAAGTGCGCAGTGAAAATTGGTCTGAATATGTTGCAAATGTGTTTACGACAAGTCAAAACTGAATGTCAACAAATTACAATTCCTGATGAAAACCCCAAATTCGTTATACGTTGGCAAGCATTCACTGCTCAGTGAGATTACCAGCTTTATCGGCCTTCAGATTCCGAAAATGGCCGATGCCGATATTTGGCATTTTGACAAATATCGGCAGTCTATCCCTAAACATTAGGAATAAAATATAAAAAGCTGTGCGCTCTCTCGTTTAGGAAGAGGGAGACACAGGAGAGGCAATGAGTAGGGTGGGAGGCAAAAGAGGAGAAGAGGAGGTGAAGAGGGGAGGGGGACTGGAGAGCCAGAGAAGCGATAGGAGTGAACGGGGGTGAAAGTGTAACTTGAGTCTGAGCAGGAACGCAGAATGACGTAAGGGACCTACAGGACGGTTGGTGATCACATGCATGAATGGAGGGCCGCTGTGGATCACTGTTACATGACCACCAATGTGCGCACAGACAAACGGCCTCACAGGGGGCAGGAGGGAAGGGGGCTTGCCTGCTGACTACTGGACAGAAATGGAAAAATTAATGTGCATCTCAAGTGTTTTAAAAAAATAAATAAAAAATAAATAAATCCTAAATACTTGTTACACTGCATGTAAATCCTGGCATTTTTCATACACATAAAATATAAGTACTGCAACAAAAATAGCCTGAACTCCTGATGTGATTCCCAAATGAACTTTCATAACCCTGCTACGTGCAGGTGGAGATGCATGCAGTGGTGGGTGGGCGTTTGGTTTGTTGGACAGTGACCCTGACCCCTTTATCGCCCACCCTCCCACTGAGGGCGCTCTCACTGGCCACACAAGAGCTCTTAATTACAATAACAACCCAATCAGCCTCTAATGAGCCTTGGGGAGGGAGGAGGTGGGGGACAGAGAAATGGGGCTTGTTTTGCCAAGAGAATAGAATAACGGCGTAGGGGAGCATAGACTGGAGCATACTGTACAATAATGCAGACCTCCAAAGTGGAGAAATGTGGGCGACCAAACCACCATCGCTGTCTCTTTGACAATTTGACAGGACAACCAGGAGGGAGGTGAAGATGGTGAAAAACAAAGTAAAATGCTTTGAATTTCAGGGTTTCTAAAGGGTTGGTCAAATCTAATTTAAAGCTTTAGTGCTAATGCCGTACTGCATATACTGTACACACATGTGCACGCATATATGCATCTACTGTACTTATATATTAGGGTTACCAGTCGATTACTATTTTTACTCGGAAATAATCGCTTTCATAGTCACAAATCTAGTCACAATCGTAAATTAATTGCACGTTATATCTGTTCCAAATACATGCTAAAATATATATTTTTTAGGTTTTTCCATACTCTTAATTAAAATAAAAGTAGACAAATATGGTTTCAAACTACAAATGTGGGCGTATCTTTTTGTTCATGGATACAGTAATTTTATAGTAAGTAGTTCATAGTTATTTTAAGTTAAAAATAGTTAAAATGAGTGTGAAACATTGAGTCATAGATTTGTATTCAGATAATTCCTGCCACTGGGTGGCATTAGTGTTTCATGTTGGACGTTGATGATAGGAACAGAACATTTTTCTTTTCAAATTCTGGCCAATTGGGATTTGGAACATGAAGAATCTTGTGCCATTTCATTCATAGTAAATTACAACTAGTCACCAGTCCCCACAAATACATATTTTAGCTTATTTATTATTGCTAAATTGTGTTCTAGTGACTCCCTTACACAATATTCTATGTGAATTAAAGCTCGAACAATTGTACTTAAATTTTTAATGCCTCTCGACATCGTATTTAATGCTTCTTAAAGCTGTTTAAGGCTGAGCAAAATCCATTTAGTTACTTTTTAATGTTTTATAATGACCCGCGGAAACCCTGAACTTGTCAAAAGAAGTCTGAAAGAAAGAAAAAAATCCATCCTTCATATCGGTGGTCCATATTTCACAAATTCAACTGTTCGTATTTGCTGGAACTGAAACACCCAAAGATGCCATAAAACGCAGCTAAAGTTATGCCAATATAAGAATGTAGCGCAGTAATTGTTGTCAAGGAAGTATGTGGAAAGTGCTACATCTTGAACGTCAGTCACGGATTGTATATCAGGGAAGACAACCTTATGCAGTATCTTACGCTTGTATGTTCTTTGGCTTAATTCAATGAGCCCCCACAGCTGCAGCCTAGCAGGGTGTATCTGCAATTTCAGACAGATTCTTCTCTTATTTTTAAACTTGTGCACCCTACTGAGAATTTAATCTGCATCAACCAACAGTAGCTGGCTGGCAGAGAGAAAGTGGACCTCGGCAGTTTTAGAGGGTAAGATTGTGGCCCGAGCTCGACTCTGCCTCTCACTGAAGCAAAGGGCAGCCACATGTTAGCTTAGTGTGAAACCAGACCTGGGTAGCATGAAACCAGGTGGCTGTCTAACTGTGGACTGTGACAAGTTTCCTCTCCCTGACATCTTGGCCGCATGTTGTCTCACATGAGGTGATCTGCTGATTATAGATTTGCCCACAGCGCACTTGCTGAACTAACCCCGGGAGGAAGACGATGTGACGGCGGTTCCAAGCTGGCCGGCGGCAGAAAAATGCATTTGTTTGTTAATATAGCTGTGGAAAATCTTGAGACTTTAAGCCAGCTCCCTATGCAGCTGATGCCAAGCTGTGGCTTCCACTGTGAAAAGCGATGCTAAGAAATTGCATGAGAGGCATTTTGATCAACACGTAACAACTTGTACTTCCAAAACAAAGACCTGAGGACCAAAATAACAGGATAGGTTCCAGGAGAATAAGATGGTTGGTTGGTTGGTTTGAGGAAATTTGTTCCGCAAAAGAAAAATAAATATTGGAATGGCACTAGGTAGATCTGAATCTTCTCCAACGATGCAATCCTAATTTGGAAAAGCACCAAATTGTACGCCTTCTTTGAAACCAACCTTGTAGGCTGACAAAAGAAAAATTATCTGCTGGCATGGGTGAATTTCCTGCTTTTACGCAGATTTGTGCCAACATGTAATGGTTGTCAATACACGGGCGTTCAGTTGGCATGTTTGATTGAGCTGTTCGTATGAGGACATGGCAAGAAGGCAAGAAAGCACAGGGAGGACTGAGATGGGTGAGAGGGAGTTTGTGGGTTGGAGCACCTGCTTCTATGCTGGCCAGGCCCCGTTTTTTGGGGAGTATGGCAAGCGGAGCTGGTCTGGCCTATTTATATACAAATACTGGGTCCCGTTACAGCCATGGCACGGGTCCAGGCTGTGGCAGATTGAAAGCCGGTAAAAAAAAAAAAAAAAAAAAAAAAAAAGAGCAACAGAGAATGGAAGGACTGGTAGAGGGAAAGGGGAAAATAGAGACAGACAAGATGTCAAATTAAAATGAGCAATGGAGACTGGTGACGAGTAATTAACACTCGTTTTTAAAAACAATGACTGACTATTTTCTTAGTTTAGGGTGACCCTTGAATTAGAGATTGCAAAGGCAATGGGGAAATGGCGAGTGGTATTATCTATCCCACAAAACCAGATCCAACAATATCATGGTTCAAAATAAGCGCGTTTGCTTCGCAGTTTGCGAAAATTCACATTTTACGGCTCATATAAAAACACTGAATCGCAATATTGCCAACAGCCATTCATGTGGCAAGTACCGCGTCATGTAATCATTGTAACACGGACTTTAGCTCTCCGGTGAAGTTGATGCACATTATGTTAATAATACCTTGGTCCTATGCGGCTTCTTTACAGAGATATTAATGTTAATGTACCTTACTAACATAACACTAGCCCTGCGGTGGGATTGGTCACTGTTATTAAAGACTGGTTGGCAGCTCTGCAATTGGCCATGAAAGTAGGTGAAATGTTTTAGGTTCTCATATTCATTAACACTCTTTAACCAAGCAAAAATGTGCTTTATCTTAATATTCGATTATTCAATAGAATTTTTATGGGGGATACCTGAATACTAAAATATTTCTTCGCTTTAACCCGAAATTAAACCCACACGTAATAGTCACATTTTTACTGCTTAATAATATCCTTGCTGAGACTAACTAAAAAGTTGTGATTCTAATAAAATCATTAAGTTATCAAGCCTTGAATTCAAATGGCACCTAATCATGGTCGGACAATGAAACAAAACACTTGTTACTAGTGGTACAATTTGGTTTACCGGTAGTTTGTTTTGACCTTTCTATTGTAAAGAGTCCCAACACATCTCTCCTGTATTGTCCCACTTTTTAGCACATTTTCTTTGGGGAGCTGGTTGCAATAGTGAGGTATGGTTTGCTTTTTTTAGTAGGCTAAATATGCCGCTGTACATTGCTTGGCTGAAACAGAGTAATCATATCTCTGTTGAGAATAGAATGCAAGCAGCGAATACAAAAAAAAAACAGCACCAATTAAAAAACACGACTACCATAAGTGTAAACTGCCGCGTTGAGAATCTCTTTACCCTCACTTTACACAGCTGATGAAACTATCGAACCTACATGAGCTGATTTACTGATCCGAAATGTAATGTGGCCAATCCAAAATGAACTGGATCACCTGGAGGAAACATGGCTCGGGCCAAGCATAAAATAATTCAAGATTTTGTCAGGAACGTGATCTAAAAAATGTTCTAAAAGTTCTTATAAAGCAACTTTACGGATGGCCTGTTCCTCGGTATGCTGCATTGTGTCGCACGTTTGTCTAACACTGAGAAGGCAAACAAAAGGCCAACAATTCAATCCATATGTGCAGCAGATAAGACGGTCGTCGTCTCTGCATCCGAGGTTTTATTTTTTGCTGCACAGTTCCCCATTCCAGTTTTTTTCCCCTCAGTCTTTCTTCCGCAGAACACTTTGTCTTCCGTTATTTTGATATCACGACACGTGATTGGAAAGACACACTGTTTGCTGCTTATTTCCACTCCCCCGTGGAAAAAAACTGAATTGGATGGTGTCTTGTGCTCCAAACCAAAGAGAGAAAAATCCCAAAAATTCTGGCCCCGCTAGGCGAAACGGCCAAACCAGGTGGTGCTTCAAATAAAAAGGCATGTTGGGGGGAGAGCAGCATTCCTGACATAGTCAACACATTTGGCCACAGACAGAGGGCTACGAAACAGGAGCAGGTAATCAACTACAGGCGAGACTGTGCTTGGAATACAGCGAAAGGGCAGACAGCACGCGCACACGCACACACAACGCGGCACGTTTGTGTGTGCGTATTACTCACACAGTGTGAGTAATACAGAAAACATCTGATGTTCTTTTCATCTTCCCACGTTAGCGAGCGGAGCGCGCGGCACCGTCTTGGTGTGGTGAACCTCGGCCTGAGAGGGAGGCCGTCGGGCCCCAGTTGGCCTGCTTGACTTGCAGCCGCACGGCAGCAGCTGCAGGGCCAGGCCACACCGAGCCACAAACCAGAGCGACATGAGTCGGAGCTACGCCTGCATGATGGCTTTGCCATATCAGCTTCTTCCATCCTGTTTTATGGCTTCGGAACTTGTCTGTCTGCTCAGCCTATGGTCTCCACATTTGAACACTTGCACGGAGACGCCATCAGTCCACAGAGGGAAAATATTTCACTGCTCGACTCTTGAACTTTAATGCAGTTTGTATTAGAGGTAAACACTGATATGAAGACAGACGACTGGTTGCAAGAGGGTGTGGTATGGTGGGACAGCTAATGCTAAATGCTAACAGCTAAGATGCCAGATCAGTGTGTTTTCCGTGTTGTGAGCAAGGTTATTTTAGTTAACGAAATCAAAATCAATAAAACGAAAACTGAAAAAAATGTGACTTCATCTAGTCGCAACCAATAATAATAAAAAAAAAAAAACACCTTCAGATGTCAATTTGAGGTGACAATTTTGCGTGTTTGGCTCAAAATCACCAAAATGACTCAAAATTTAAACGCAATACTTTGCTAGGTAAGAAGTAGGTTCCTTTTTTGGGTCATATATGAAATTCATTATACTTTAAAAAAAAGTACACTGTATAACAAGGTTTAAATACTTCTCAACAGGAATTCAAGCCACAAAACCACTTTAGAAGCTGACAAATCGGCAAACCAAGCATCCTATCTTTATTTAAATATACTTTTATTATTTTATCATCTATTATACAGTACCTCTATTTGATTTGTGGATGGTTGTTTTTAATAATATTTTTGTTGAACGGGAAACTTCACTTATTTAGCCCATTATAGAAATAAAAAGTTAATATTTTGTCAATAATTAATTTGATACTTTCATTATTTTTCACAAACAATTAGTACCTTTAAAAACACATTTTGCAACTTGCTGTCAACTGAAAATGGCATCACAAGGGGCTTACGTAACCAATCACAGATCACCTGTTTTCTAGGTTTGGTCATGTGAGATTCACAAGCTTAGCTGTGATTGATTACCTGAGCCCTTGTGATGTCATTTTCAGTCGACAGCAAGTTGCAAAATGTGTTTTTAAAAGGTTCTAATTGTACATGAAAAATAATGAAAATGTCACATTTATTATAGGCAAAATAATGTTTGACTGACAAAAATGGTTAAACAAGTAAAGTATCCCCTGAATATTTGCAACACTACGGAGCCCCTAAGGTGACATGGTAGAAGAAAAAAAACCGCAAAGATTGCGTGCCCTCGCAAAAAACTTTGCGTGCCCTCGCAAAAAACTTTGCGTTCTCTCGCAAAGATTGCGAGGGAACGCAAACTTCGCAATCTTTTCGTTCGAACGCAAAGTTGTTTTGCGAGGGAACGCAAAGTTGTTTTTTTCGCTTACCATGTCACCTTCGCTGCGCCGTAAACACTTCCGGGTCATCTTCCATGTGAACAAAAGCGACGTGTAAACAAAGCAGTGGAAAAATACATGCTCCATCCTAGTCGCTTTGGGAAAGCATTCCCACTTTTGTTTCATGTTTACAAATGTTCCATCCTCGTCGCTTTTGTTCACATGGAAGATGACCCGGAAGTGTTCACGGCGCAGCGAAGGTGACATAGCAGGCGAAAAAAACAACTTCGCGTTCCCTCGCAAAACAACTTTGCGTTCGCGAGGGAACGCAGTTATTTTGCGAGGGAACGCAATCTTTGCGTTCCCTCGCAAAGACACGCAAAATGTTTTGCGAGGGAACGCAAAGTTGTTGTTTTTTCTACCATGTCACCTTAGGGGCTCCGTAGCAACACAGTATTTAACGTCAGGTGTTTTTTTTTATTTTATTTTATTTTTTTAAATCTTTTACACAAGTAGGGATACTTAAAAAATATGTAAACTAATACTTAAACTAAGCATTTTTTTTTTTTAACAAAGCCGCCTTTAAAGCTAATTGAATCTTGCTACAATTAAAAAAACAAAACTCAAAACAAAAAAGTAATTATAATGAAAATTCTAAAACTACAATAACTGGTTGTGAGTGGAGAAGTGAGAAAATTTCAAATGTATTTGAATGATACTGCAATTAAAAATTAAAAAAATTGTAGGAGTTACAATTTGTCTAGTGTTGCACACTCACACTAGCATCTTTTTACGTTGCTTCATTGAAGTGTCACGTAATTAATTGTGACATTTTGGCTGTCTTGGATTTAATGTGAAACAAATAAGACTAGGTGTGAAAACAACATGACCTGAAGGTTATGTTAGGTTGTGCTGTCATGACTTACAGTAGAAGGATGAAGCGGAAAAACACGGTCCTTCATATCAACATGAATAATTTAGACTTAACGAAAAATATCAGGTTAGAACAAGAAATGGCCATATATTTGAAACCCATCCAAATTAGGATTGTTCAACCTTGGCACATCTGCACTCTACTGAAACTGTAAAGAAGAATGAGTTGAGTAATGAGACAAGTAGAGGCGCAGAAGAAATGGCCTGGAAAGGGGAGGAAGAGCAGGGAAAAAGGTAAAGACGCGTCGGGAGAGACGGGGGTAAGGAAGATATGCCTTTTGGGAAAATTGACAAACCGAGACGGAAAAGAGAGAGCCAGCGAGGGGATAGCGGGTGGAGGGAATGAGAGCCCAAGGGCCAGGTCAGTTTAATGGCCCGTTTGTCTGTGCTGATCGACCACCAACTCTCGCTGGTTGCAGCCGGAAAACCACACGTGTGCGCGCGCACGCACTCACAAGCCGCTCTTTCCATATCTCTTTGTCCCACTACCTTTTCCATTGGCCAAACCTGCACCCAAAGATGCACAAACGCTATCAACGCCACAATCCTTTTTCAAATGCCGCTTTCATGTGTGATAAATCTGTCACTAAATACACATCCCTGAGAATTCCGATCTGGAACACACACAGAAACCCGTTGCGCTGTTGGTTTTTCCATGCAGAATGTCCATGAGCAAGCACAGCATGGCATGGGTGAAATACTGATAACATGGTGACAATCAAGATGTCACCAAAGCAGCCTGTTCATTTACCCCTGACCGAGTAGTCCCTGGAGTAGAGGATGTGTAACCACAGCCATATTGTTAAACGGCGTCCATTCATTACACAGTCATTTAACAGGAAGACGTGATTTAATATGGGGCTGATAAACTAAGTGAATTAGAAATACTTGATCAGGTCCATAAAGTGGGCGCAAGTTAGTTGCCATGTCGCCATTCATTCAGCATGAGCATCTTAAATCTTGCATTGCCTTTACTTGTCCTTAAATAATCTTTCAGGTCAGGTCATAGCAACAGATCTGGTGACCAGTTAAACATTACAGTAGTAAGAAGCATGTGATGCACACACACACACATGCCTACTACGCTTTTCCAACAAGTGATGCTTTGGCAGATACCATTCAGGGAAATTGACACTCATGTCAGGCGATAAATGGTCATTGGATTTCTTTTCTCAATATATTTGCATATGATGACTAGAAATCATTCGATACAATCTCAATTAAAGACCAAAAAACAATTTCAATTTCCTGTATTACGTCAGTTTGGTGATTTACTTGCAGTACATGGAATTCAAACTCAGATATTAACTCATTCGCTCCCCAAAACGTATAAATATTCTATTTTAAATGTATTAAGTGTCCCAAAGACGTATTTATACGTTTGTTTTGTTTTTGTTTTTTTGTTTTTTTTTATGCTTGAGCATACAGAAGTCTTTGATGCAGCCTCTCAACTACAGAGAACGGGTAAAAAAATAAAATAAAATAAAAATGCTAGTAATTACAAAAACGGCCAGCAGATGGAAGCAGAGTATAAAATATCAACCAGGGCCATGATGAAAACAAGCTGTTTCCCCACAATTCTAAGCAGATTTGTGAATAATGATGAAACTTAGCTATATTCTAATGCTAATTGCTGAAAAACAGAAACAGTTTGGTAGTTTACATGTTTTATAGCAATAACCACAATATTCTGTGGGCCTTGCAAAATCAGTCAAAATCCAGTAGCTAAATGAGATGTAAAAATAAATGACGTGACTGTACACATCTCATGATTTAACATTCAATATAGAGGCTGCTTCATGTTTTGGAATACGGTTTGGAAATAAGCTAGTAAAGCTACAAACCATTTATTTTATTATTTTAACATTTCATTTCAATGGGTCAAGCCCTTCCTCAGATAGTTTAACTGAATGATTAAGGTCTTACTTCTCCCAAGAGCACATTTATCATTCGTGTGGGAGGTCTTTTTCTTTTATAGTTCGAAGAAAGTTTTGGGGTTAAGTACTACTTTTTATGTGCCAGTGCTGTAGAAAACAAGGAACATTTTTGGTTCTTAGAAATGAGCCTTGAGGAAACTTTATCGCTCCTTCTTCGGGGATGTTACTTTGCGAGCAGAAGAGGATCCCAGAGTGACGTAACTGTACGTTGGCTGAGCAGTGAGCACACGAGACAACGCAGCGCTACACTCTTTTGTTTTTCACCATGTTAAACGATCACCAAGAACAGAAGTGCTGTTAAATCATAAATGATCATCATTTTACGTGTAGGCACACCAAAAGTTACTACTTTGCCTTCCGTCAGCATGAATCAAAACTGTATTAATATTTTAACTGGTCACCACATGCGCTCAATAAATGTGGTGTGCATAATAACGTAACTAATATAATGCTCCCTTTTGAATGGCTCAGTAATAGAGTTGGTTTTTATAGGTTGTGGTTTGCAGCAGCGTGTTGCTATCATATCGGCTAAAAACTCATTTCAGCAGGTTGACTCTGACCTCAATAGGGCAACAAGTCCAATTGTTACACGTGTCCATATTAAAGCAGTGTAACTCAAGGCTTCAAACGCAAGCGAGCTGTTTGTCATCACCATATGTTAAAAGGCCGATAAATGCTGCGAGGTCAGTAAGGATAAAGCGTGCGGAACTACTATGACCAGCGCGGCAGCTTCCGTCACCTTGGCAACCCATCTGAAGGCGAGTTCGTCAGGACACAAACACGCCCTCGGCCTCAACTGACGTGCCCGCCGTTCGCGAGCCCATTAACAAACAAACGCGCGCAGAGATGAGGCGCTCCATAAACAGAAAGTCGGTGTAAGCCAGTGCTACTGTGCAGGTGTACGTGGTTGGCATCACTTAGGCCCAGATGGTGCAACGGGAGCAAAAAAAAAACAACAACAAAAACACACCAAATAAATAAATAAATAAATAAGGGGAGGATAAGAGGTGTCAAACAGAATTGAAAGAGCAGTGTGTGTGTCTGGGTGCATCTCCAGTGTGAAAGAAAACAAATCAGTGGATAACAATGAACTCTCTTACCCCATCAGCAGAAGGGGGTGGGAGAGGACGTAGCATGGGTGTGGTGAGGGAGGGATAACATTTACAATGGGGGAAGAAAGACACTGCAAGATCAATATTTAACCTGCTCCAGCATTTTATGATCAGACCTGTTACTGATACTGCGTAGGTCATGTCATGGAAAAATACGTAACAAATACCACAATCTCAAAGCGGAAGAGCGTAATGGTCATAGCGGCGCAGAAGCTGTGTGTTTAGCCATAATGTAAAGAGACCTCCCTACCAGACTCAAGCAGTCACGCTTGGCACGTTGCCGCGACACCTAGCATCTGTGTCTATCAAAAGCAGAGCACAGCTGTCAGAATTAACCGATTAATCGACAAATAATCAATTATCAAATTAATCGACAATATTGTAATAAGTAATCATTTGGAATGGATGAATGAATAAATGAATGATTGAATGATACCCTCTCCCTCCCACAGCCCCTTGAATCAGTTGGTGCTGGTGTCTGTGGTTCTCACTTTGCTTTATCTATCCTTCCCTCCTTCCTCTCTTTAGTTTTTCCTCTGGTCACTTGAGATCTTAATTTATTAGAAGTATGAGGTTTCTGGGGTTGGCATAAGACTCCGGTTTTGTAACCACGCAGGAGGGGTCTTGTTGGTGCTGGACTTCACTTTGATGGATTGGATGTACTGGCTTCTATTGATCTCACTCTGCCTTATCGATCCTTCCCTCCTTCCTCTCTTTAGTTTTTCCTCTGGGCTCTTGAGATCTCGCTAAATTTGCTGGAATTTAGAGGCTTCCGGGGTTGGCGTAAGACTTTGATTTTGTAATCATGGGGAAGGCAGGAAGTGTTTGGTCGGTGCTGGATGTCACTTTGATTTACCTTTCTTTTCTCTTTATTTCTTTTTTTTTCTGACCTTTTCTCTGGTCTCCTGACCATTTAAATCTCACGACTCTGGCAAGATTCTGAAGTACCTGGTTAAGGCGAAGGGTAATGGGATATTTATAAGGTTTTAGGTGAATGAATGAGTATAAATTTATACGTATTTGCACGCACGCACACGCACGCACGCAAACGCACGCAAACGCACACACGCAAACGCACGCACACGCACGCAAACGCACGCACACATACACACACAAAAAAAAAAAAAAAGAAAAGAGCAATGATGACAAGACGTTGAATCGGTAAGACTACCGAATGAACAATTCTGAGCTCTTCAAAAAAAAAAAAAAAAAAAAAAAAAAAACAAAAAAAAAGAATTAACCGATTAATCGACAAATAATCAATTATCAAATTAATCGACAATATTGTAATAAGTAATCATTTGGAATGGATGAATGAATAAATGAATGATTGTATTCAGTTCATTGGCAAATTGAAGAAAAAATCAACATGGTCAAGAAACAAAAAAATTCCATACATAAACAGAAGCAAAAGCTTTTAATTTCTATGTCTACCCTTTTATAAAGCACCAAATAAAGACAAGTCGCTCCACGGCAAGGTCGAACCTTGCACGTACCCTGTGAGCAAGCACAACAGCAACAGTAAAGGAAAAACTCCATACTTTGATTCTATTTCCAATAATATAGCTCATTATCATAACATCCTTACAAAGTTTTTTTTTTTATCATACTTAATGACTTACAGGTTTTGATACATTCAGAACAGTTGTTCCACAGATTGACACCTTTTCCAAACACACTTTTGAGATTATAAGGTTTGTCTCTGACTTTAAACAACGTCCGGATACTTTGTGGTAACTGTCAATTTTTTTGCCTTAAACATAATTTGGAGTTTGTTCAAACTTACTATCTCATTACATTTGAGTATATTTAACTGAATAAAAAGTGGATTAGTTGATTCTCTAAATGTTTTTTGACTAATAATTCGTATTACTCTCTTATTAAAATGAATCTGATTAGTTGATTAATCAACTGAATAATGGATAGATGAATCGATTCTAAAAATATTATAAAAATATATAGTGAGAGCACTAAATCAGAGTACCGTATTTTTCAGAACATAATGCACGCTAGCGGCCGTCTGTTTTTGTCGTACTAGAACTACTTCCTGCTTCCATGTTTAAGAATCATAGGAAATGTAGTCCTAGCATATTGCTGCTGTCAGACCAATACAGGCTGCGCGTTTCGGTGCAACGTAAACAACACAGCCAACGTCCAACTGATGCCGTGACCAAGCAAAAAAAAGTTTGGATAATGGCGAGTGCACTGATTGTTTAGCACTGTTGAACTGTCATCTAAGATAGCATTTAGCATTAGCAAAAATAACACAAACACCGATCAGCAAATTCACTAGCGATGTTCAAACAAACAACAGCAAGTGAAACGTGGTCATACTTGATATTTCATCAGGGAGAGACGGTCAGGAGGGAAGAAATAGAACCGTAGTTCCATTCGGAACTGTCGTTCTAGGTAAAGCCACCAGAAAATTCCTTATAATCAAAATTATGTGGAAGCATGTGCGTATGAGCGTGTTGGGTGTGTTGGGAGTGTGTCACTTGGCCGTGTGTCAGACGACCACTTCCCAGTCATATGACAGTCCTCAAAATAAATTGAATGCATCAGGTTCAGTTACATGGCATCCAGAGCACAGTAAACACACACGCATTCCCGTGCAGGTATTCAGTTGTGCACATTTTGAGATTTAACAGGACAGCTACTGAGATTTTGCATTTGTGTTCACAAGAAAATCTAATTAAAGGGGATATCAAAATAATAATTGATGCAGTAGTTTATCCTTATATGTGCACTATGCAAGTTGGTGGGTGGGTTGTCATCATTGAAGTCAATCCCATATTTCCACTCTGGAACCAAACTCCATCCTCCAAAAGGCCCCCCCACCTATTGTGGTGTTGATCAGAGACTACCTCCGCACTTGGGAGTAGAAAGAATGAAGTTGGCTGCCAACAGTCCTGACCTTGACCCAACTGCACACAAGGGGGTTTGGCTTGGCTGTGTTAATCATACTAGAGTCCAAAACAACCACGTTGGCTGCCTTGCGACGACTCTCGGTTGAGTGGAAGGCCATCCCGCAGCAGTGTGTGACCAACATGAGATGCTGTGGATGGTTCTTCTACACAACTGAGGAGCCTGACCACTTATTGAAGGCTTACATTGTAAATTTAGCAATATGTGGTGTGCAATATACGTAAAAATGTCTACCTTATGACAGCCCTCTAACATTTTAATGTGTGGGGTACTAGGTTAGCGCTTTGCGCTGTTGTTAAGCTAATGTAACGTGAATCGACTTTCTCCTATTTCATCCTACTGCCTCGCTTTCCAGGCATGACATAGCGATGTACGCTTAATCAAACAGTAACACTATTGTAGCAGTTTAATTAAGCATGAGTTGATTTGTTAAAAAAAAAACATAAATGGAGAAAAGTTAACAGACAATTGTCATTCATTTTGGATAATTTTGTAGAAAATCACTATATCAGGAGATAATATGTCTATGTCGCAAACCACTGATGTCAAGTGGCTACGCTCTAGCACTAAGATAGCATTAGCATAGGTCAACACAAATTTATACTATGTCCTTATAAATACGATTACAATTAAAATGGAGAATTAGAGTAATAATTATGTATCTGTTTAGGGCTGGGTTAAAAAAAAAAAATCGAATAAGTGATATCAAATCGATTTTCCTTTGAGCCTGATATTGTTTCATAAAACCATGAATCGATTTTTATCTTTTTTTCCATAAATCGATAAGAAAATAGAATTTTTCCTTGAAATTTACTGTTCTCATGAATTTAAATGTATGACATTGCACTTTAAGACAATTCATTCATATTTACGATGACTGAATTAGAATTATATTTTCATTATCATCCTTGCTGATATCAATGTTTGTGTAACACTTAAGTAATAAGTAATAAAGTGTTACTTTACTTTCATTAACACATTTGCTCCCAATAACGTAGTGTCCCAAAGACGTATTTATATGTTTTTTTTTGTTTTTGTTTTTTAATGCTAGAGCATACAGAAGGCTTTGATGCAGCCTCTCAACAGCAAAGAATGGTTGCAGAAATGGCCAGAAGGTGTCAGCACGGCAAAGGAGATCAAGCAGGGCCATGTTAAAAAAAAAAAAAGAGCTCAATTACTTACAATTCTAAATACCGGTATATTTGTGAAAATTGATTAAACTTAGCCATATTCTAACGCTAATTGCTGCAAAACAGAAACAGAGAGAAATACTTTTTTTTTTCCTGATGAAAGAAGAGACTTTAATTGTTCTTTTCCCATGTTCCCCATGGTTTTAGAGCAATAGAACACAATATTCTGTGGGCCTTGCAAAATCAGTCCAAATCCAGTAAAACAGCCTAAACCTTTAACTAAAACATTTGGCCTATGCAGAATCTAATTTGGAATTTATTTTTTGTGGTGTCTTTATATTTAAGAACTGATGTTAAATAATTAATCAATATCGGATTGAAGTGAATCAAATCGGGAAAACATGAAATCGAATCCAACTAAACTCTTGTGAACCAAAATCGTATCGATATACCCAGTACTAAATTTGTTGTTATGGGTCTCCGTCTCCGATGCTAAGTCAAATGAGGAGAGTCTCACAAAAGTAGCAACCATCAAACCACTGGACGCGGTTTTCTTTCCTAACATTTCTGTTACCATTACTTCCTCTAGTACAGTTGAGGAAAAGACCAAAAAGATTTTGACTTTCTACCCACTTAATTTACCAATTGTTCACATCTACGTAGTGCTCACTTACAAAATGTATACTTGCCACATGTAAGCCCCATGATGCAGTGGGGCTCACCAGATCCAAATGGAAGAAAAGTTTTGACTTGAAATGACTCACATCAGGACACAACCACAGCCTAAGTGTCTGGTCCTGCGCCGGCCTCAAAAGGATTCTTTAGCTGATCCGCGCATAGCGGGGATGGCTCGACTTGGATTTTACAGCGGAAAGCCACCAACGGTTACATCAGGGTCGAAGCAAACAGCAACAAGGACTATCAAGTCAGATTGTTGCAGCATGGCGTAACGGCGCGCTCTCTTTGCCTGAGTGTGTGATCCCCGGCCGGCACCCCCACCCGCCCCCAAAGCAGACCACATTTCTGTGCAGTGAGCAGAGGTTTACATAAACAGCCACAGCTCTCCATCAAGGAATGAGAGTCGGGGCCCCGATGGCATCAGATAAGCTCTGAATTCAAACAAACAGGCCCGCTGCAAAGACACGTGCATACGTTGTAACTTCTTCCTTCATTCACAGTTTGACGTGATGCTGGCTCGGGAATCCTTTCATGCGAACAATCCAAAGGAAGAAATAGCAAGATTGTGACAAATCACAAATCAATCTTAAACACTTCCATTTCTGGGATTTCCACGGGTGGTCCAAAGCAGATTATTCACATTCTTTCACGATCAGGCCATTTTTGTTTAAAATGCAGCCGCACTGCCAGCTACACTCAGTACAAAAGACACACAAACCTGCCGGTTCAGTATTTAAGAGGAAGTCAAAAGCAAACAACTTTTTTCTTTGAATCCCTTTCTTGTGTTGCCATTGGCGAAGTCTGTGTGAAACTGCACACAAACAAAGAAACAAGGGGGGGATAAATTGCCAAATGAGTTGAAGTTGAAAAGGAAACTTGATGAGATAAGAGCAGAGGAGGAAGTGTTTAAGAAAGAACCCCAACAGTTCACTTCCTTTAGAGCAGGGGTCACCACCATGATGCATGGTAGCACTGTGTCGCCCTTAACTCATTTGCCCCCAAAAACGTTCGATTTTAAATATTGCCATGGTCCCAAAAACATATTTAGGTGTGTTTTTTTTTCCTATGCTAGAACATATAGAAGGCTTTGATGCAGCCACTAACATGAAGAGGTCACTTAAAGCAATAGTATTTATTACAAATAATAGCCAGCAGGTGGCAGCAGAGTATAAGAGATCAACCAGGGCCATGTTGACACAAGCTGTTTTCCCCATTGTTTTAAACAGATTTGTGAATAATGATGAAACTTCGCTATATTCTAATGCTACTTGTTGCAAAACGGAAATGGATAAAAAAAAAAGAAGACTCATCTTTCTTTTGGTAGATTCCATATTATTATAGCAATAGAACACAATATGAATATTCTGTGGGCATTGTAAAATCAGTCAAAACATTCGGGAGTGGAGGGGATTGCTTCAGTGAAAATGGCTGGGAGTGAATGAGTGAAGGGCCCCGAGTAGCTCACGGGCTTGTTCTAAAAATAGCCCACCAGTAATGGGACGTTGTAATTTCCTAAGAATGTTGTTGAAGTGATCATTTGAAAATGTAAACACTGGCAGAGATTTACGGGGGGGAAAAAAGTATTGAAATTTGATATCAGTTTCCTACCTTGTTAAATTATTGTAACTCATTATCATGATCACTACTTTCACATAGACAAATATTAGTTATTAATACAAAACATGTTAATTGAAGTTAATTTCTGAGCAAATACGCGACTTCAGTGTCTCAAACTGATAACCATTCACGTTGATCAATACCGAAGAAGTATGAAACGTCACGATTCTGACTCATGATATTCAATTGAGTCCATGACATGGGTGCAAGTAAATTAAAATATTAATTCTGTGATGGCCCAATTAAACGAGTAAGCACCAACAATAGAAAGTTGAGGAATACATTTTTAATCAATAATGCCTCGATCAATTTAACATATAATTCCTAAAAGTGAACATAAGGAATCACGTAAACTGTAAAGCGTAACCTTTTTGTGAGTAACTCAAAAAGTCGTACCGTGCTTAATTCAGGCAGCCTGACCTTTAAGGTGGACCGGCTACGTTCATTTTACTGTCAGGCAGTTGCGACAAGATTGGTTTGCGGCGCTGCAACATGGTACACACCGTTCTCATGCATAACCTCCACTTCACAGTTACCATACATTGCCTGGAAGTGATCTAGCAGACAGCACCAGCTAACGGGGGTGCATACTGATTAGTGTGCACACAACACACACAGACAATAGTGCAGGCATGGTGGGCCACTTCAAACGCATTCCACAACGTGCACGGTATTGTTGGGAAATGCCGCTGTGCTCTTCGGCACCAACAAACATAAGCTACTTCCTTGAATCTTCCTATTTTCAACCAGCTTGATGTCAACACCGGTACGATATGCAAATTAAGAATATTCAACTTCCTTATTGTCTGCGCCCACAGCTCAGTTATCTTTTGAACTGGACACCCAGCTTCCTCATTTATAAATGAGCCAGTATAAACTAATGTTATTAACCATCACCAACAGGCTGATAACTACTTGCGGTTTTGTTTTGTTACAATCATAGAAGCAACATGGGAGTGGCTTGGGAATGTTCAAGATTTGAAGTCCTGTATTTAAGTCACACTTAACAGATATATAAAAATGAAACAAAACGTTAAGTTTGTGTTTACACATCTGGTTTTGTGCCGTATGTAGCCCACGAAACACCACAATTATATTATCACCGACACAAAATGTTGAATTCATTACCCAAAGTTGTCATCGCTTCGTTTATTAAAACAACAATGGGCTCTTGACGAGACCGTCCCTAGAGGATTTGTTTTGTTTGGTCAAATCAAAAAGAAAGCAGTAAAAAAAGCCACATTAAAAAGACCACATAATAAAATATCTTGACATAAGTTGTTTAATCGTGCCGTGTTGACAATATGGAGATTCACATGGTATAAAAAGTCACATTTGTCATTAATGACATCGGCTCTGATGTCAGTGTATCAAATTGTATCTTTGTGATGTTGATACTGTCGCTTTAGTCAGCCTTGTTTTTCTGAACTGAGAAGACACTCACAGATATTTCAGAGTCCGGCTGTGGAAAACATACATAACATCACATGCATAAATACACACATAGACACTGGTCCTCTCCAACAGGCTGAGAGGAACAAGAAGGGGGCCAAGCTCCTGATTGCACAACTTGTTTTTCACTCGTTCGGCCAGGAGACAGTTCAGCAGTTACTTCAGAAAACTGTTTGCTGATAACTACGGCAAACAAGCCCATCCAAATCTATTAAAACAGCCTGCAAAAAGAAAGAATCTTTACGACATTATCTAGGCCGCAGCTCATCGCGGGAAATTTATCAATTCAGTTTCTCCTTCACCAAGACCGACGTTGAGATATCGGGCTGATTCCGTACTAAGCATTCTTAGAACTCCATATTCTGAGTATTTTGGTTGTTGACCCCGCTCCCTCTTGAGCGTAAACATCTCAAGAGCGCCAAATATGGTCACTAAGCAGAGAATTGAGTAAATAAGGCGCCAGAAGCAGCCAATGACATGTACCCCCACTCCCCTAGAGGGACACACAGAAAGAGAGAGGGAAAGAAAGAATGAGGAAGGAGGGGTACAAGTAGCCCGGTCTCATAAGACCCCTTTCAGGGGCCTCTGCGCTGTCTGCATACATGACCTGTGTAGAGTGTCCACAGCATTTGCTTTGAACCTGGCCAGAGGAAGCAGCCATTTTAAGAAATGCAGGGCAAGGTCTAAATAGCAACACTTGGCTGAAACACTAGTCACATTATTGTGGTTTCTTCCGTGATCTCTTAATTTACGCTCATGTAGCCTTGTGGACTAGCACAACACTAATTGTCTTTTTCAAAAATCTCAAATTAGCCACGTTCTAACTTGAAAAATTATAAACAATGTAATAAATGGAAAATTGTTGCCCTTGTTTTGAAAACAAAATCCCACACGGCCTGCCAAGCAATTGTAAACACAAATAGAACCTCAGAGGAGTTGTTCTAAAAAGCCCCAAAACTTTGTTCCTACAAATGATCACAATACACAGTGATAAACAAATTTTTGCCATAAATTTAACATCATAAGTTTAGAAAAAACAAAAACAAATGGCCGACGTGAAAAAGGTTGCACACAGTAAGTAGCTACACTATTCTTCACTACTTCTTCATCATCTTCACTACTTCTTCATCATCCCTACTATATGCTGAATGGTCTTTCTTGAATAGATTTCGGAAAGGGTCAAATCAAATATTTGGTAGAAATGTATCATTATTAATCAAAATAGTGTTAATTTATCAATTTTATAGATACAGTTCCAATTCATAACAGAAGTTGGCCCAGGGCACTTTACATTTGGATCATGTTTACAACTACACTGGCCCCAAGTCATGGGGTAAATAACGTTACTCGAAAACCTTAATTGACTAAATGGCACAATGTCAAGAAAAATTACTAATGGGCTTGCTAAAAATTGTTTTTTCTTGATGTCTGTGTTGATGATTTTCAGTCATCCAGGTCATAATTCACAACGGTTGAATTGAGAGAACTTAACTACTTGTCTGTTGAATTTGTTTTTCTTGTTTTCAAAAATGTGTAAAAATATCTTGGATAATTTCACTAGCAAGTAAACAATATCAGTTGCTTTTTTTTTTTTTCCCCCCCAATTCTATTGCAGCCATTTCCAAGACTAGGGTATCAGTCAGTTAAATTTGGAATGTATCGATGGTAAAATGTAAAATTCTGTTAGCCTAAATAGCACAATTGACGACCTCACTTTTGAACAAGAAGAGTCCAACTTTCTCAAACTACCTGTATAAACTGGATGTCTGAGAAGATAAACAGATATAAAGAAAACATTTAGTAAGCCCATTAATATTTTATATTAATATTACCACAGTAAGTTAGAAAAAAAACTTTCAAAACTGTGCAATTATTAGGCTAACGATGGTGTAACAATAATTGTATGCATTAAGTTTTGATGTTATGCCAACACATTACACATTTTTAAAGATTATTTTGTTTCCAGGGGGAGGAGGTAAACAACAAATTTGGGGGCATAGTTGGGAATGCCTCCTCTGTTCTTTATGAAAGCAAAGCAAAAAAATAATGTCACATTTCTAGCTCTTTTAAATACGTCTACTCTAAAATTATCTGTAGCGCATAATATTCCCAATTCTAGAGGGATCGTTATACTCCGATCAACCTCGCGCCCCTCAAATTCATTGATAAAAACAACACACGTCCTCTGCGTCGCAAGAGGGGTGGGGGCGCGTTTTTCTCCCCGCTATGGCGCTCAAATGTTTTCATCCTGGAATCCTGATCCGCCGCTTCTCGTGCGTAATGTGTTTACGTCGCGGCCGTTGCGGGAGCGTGCGTGCGTCGCCATGGAAGGGCCTAGCTGCCGCGCACGCTGGCCGCATCCTGCTGCTCCCACTTCGAACCGGCCCAACCCCGGGGATGACGCATCCACCGCGGGCCACTTCGACTCGTCGTTTTTGCGGGGACAACAGACGGCGTGGCGGGGTGTCATATGCCTCAGAAAGTTTACGTTGGAACAACAATTATTGGCGCGCAGCCACGCGCAGCAGAAGGGGAGAAAAACATAACCTTTTGCGCATGCGCCGTCCATGTCAACACTACTCTTCTAATCTTGAAATACACAATCGCTGCAATAAACCATCGTATCTGAGTCACAAACATTTTCATATATATATATATATATATATATATATATATATATATATATATATATATATATATATATATATATAATTTTTTTGCTTAATTAAAAAATATTTTATATTCGAAAAAAATTGCGATTTATGATTATTCGATCAATGTTCCCAATTTATTAGGTAGCCAAATGATTTTTGACTTTTTTAAATTCATGTTTGATGTATTAAATTCTTACTGTACATTATGTCAACATACATTACGTTTTAGTATGATTAAATCACATTTCGAGCTTTTAGCAACTTAAATGTGCAACTTAATAAACCAATAAAGTAGAAAAAAAAAGGTGTACTTACTTTCTCCCTTAATTAGTCCATGCTGGCATATGATGCAAAAGATCCAAAGCACAAGCTGTGCTCCCAGTTCAAGCGTCCACCGCCTCATTTTGTTTGACCTGAGAACACGTCAAACTTAAAAACAAAACTAACAAACCAAAAACAAACACAAAAAAAACTCCAATGTGGACACCCCAGAAAAATGTGTTACCGGTCGCTTTATTCAAGGGGTGCCCCCCTCAGCCCGGTATTAAACAGATGCCCTCCTGCCCAATTTCGGGGTGTGTTCCCTAAAAACGGTGGTCTTTGCTTCTGGCGACACACGTTTGTATGGAAATTTTCATTTTCCATAGGTGAAGACGGCAGTCCACGGTCATGTGTTCAACTCAAGATCGTGCTTAATATCCAAATGTGAATCCAAAGTCTTTTAATCGCAGAAACAAGGAAAATACAGTCTTCCGTGCTCAGTATCTTCACGGACGAAAAAAGCACATTCCAGCGAGATCAAACTCCCTTTGGACTGCTACGTGCAGGAAAAACGTGCATGGATGTGGAGCTGCGACCATCCCGTGAACTCCTTCACCCACTCAGAGGCAGCAGCAGCCAACACCGTAAAACGTCCAAAATGGGGCTGGGAGAGGGGACTCCCCAAAAAGGACAAACGTGGGGGATAATTGTCTCTAATTCTACTTGAGGGGGGGAAAAAAATGACAGCTACGTTCAGCCAGAAGTGGGGGGGGAAAGTACCACGCTGCCAGTTTCTTTTCCCAAGATTAGCCGATGGACGGAAGGAAGGAGGACGACGACGACGACGCCAACCAGGAGGAGGGTTGTTGCTAAAGCTAGCTAGCTAATCCAAAACAAACCAGCTTTACGCGTCGGCGCTGGAGTTCAGTTAACGAAAACACAACACACGTCGAACGCGAGTCACGTTTCCAACGTTGCTCACAGACAAAATGAGGTACAAAAAAAGAAAATACCTTTTTAAAAAACAAACAAACAAACAGACGGGTTAAGTGTAAAAAGTTCCCGTTGGTGGCTGTGTCGTTCGTTGTCTGTCGGTCAGGTTCCCCCTCTTTCCGTGTCTCCTTGCGCGAGGAGTCTCTCGCCCAGTAAACAACTCCTGCCACTCACCCCAGCTGGGCCAAAATTGTGGGGAGGCCGCAAAACGCGGAACGGATCACGTTCTCTCAATGGGGCCCAGCCGCCGTCCGGATCCGGAGTGTCTGAAGTGGAGGGAACAACGCCACACACCGAAGCTCTTTGTTTTGTCAACTCAAGAAGGTGCATAAATATGAGGAATACCAATCAACAGAGTAATAATATGCAATGGAAAAAAAGTCTGATTAAAACCGAAGCAATATTTGTGTAATATTCATCCAATTAATTTATTCCATAAACCTCAAAACACACAAAAATATATTTTATATAAAATAGCTTGTTTTACAGACAGGAAAAAAATATCAAATAGAGATAAATGCCTAATAAATAATATTTATTATATTGTATATTATATTATATTATATTATTATATTTATTTATTTATTGGCAGCACAACAAATGAGTGGTTTGCACATGGGCCTTACAGTTCTGAGGTTGGGAGTTTAAATGTGACAAATATTCCTGCCCAGATCATGATGCCATACTGTACATTTGAGGTAGATATGCTTCACTACAAAAAAAAAGAAAAAATAATGCATATATACCTTCAATATATCAGTGCAGCCCGCTCGGTATCGAATGGCCCATGGACCGGGACAGGCAGCAGGCTGGTGATGCCGTTCTACTCCTCAATTTTTTTTCACTTATTTTGTTATATATATGTAGATTGTTCACCCTTATACAGTATTTTATTGTTCCTGTGAATTGTCATTGTCAAAGTTTAGTTTGCCATGACGTACATGTGGAAAGCATACACCAAGCTTAACGAGGGGTCCCCAACTTGGGGCCCGATAGGACCACAGGCAGGCAGTAGCCTGCAGACCCATTCTAAAGATAGTGTAATTTTCTCGGAATTTTGTACAAGTAGACATGATCATGAAATGCAGAAACACTTGCAGAAATGTACAATATCTAACTAAGTGTTGCAGATTGCTATTTATCTTTTTATTACCCTGTTAAATCATTGTTAATTATTAAAAAAAAAAAGGCATTCGAAAACCAAGGTTCCGCTGTGCAAGTCTCAAGCAGACGTGACTGCAGTTTCTTGGCACTTGGCGGCAACGCAACTCTTATGTCAAGCTGAAGCGCCACAACTCACTTTACCATAGTTTCTTGGCACCAAGAAGTTGATCGTAAAGCACTATTTTGTCCAAAAGAAGCTCATCAATTCATTTTAACAGTTTCCAGGCAACAATATGGCAGCAAAGCACTACTTTTGTCTTAATGAAGCTCTCCAACTCACTTCAACATAGTTTCTTTGCACCAAGATAGTGGCAAAGCACTATTTATGTCCTCAACTCCCTTCAACATAGTTCCATGGCAGCAAGATGTGCAAGATGATGGCAAAGAACTTTTGGCAATCATCCTTCAACTAGTTTCTAGCAAGTTGTTGACGTCCTGTCTGGCGGCAGAATAAAAGTAAAACAATCTACTTTTTTTGTGCTATTGCTTCAAGATTGTGGACAAAACAAAACGGCAATACAAACACTGCACGGCGCCTTGGCCTCGCAGCTAGGAAATACAACACCTGTCTGCAGCCAGGAAGAGGCACACGGCGTTCCTTTTGATTTGCATAGCAAATATCAATTGTAATCAAACCTGTCCTGGTCAAGAAGCTTAAAGCGCACACAACCAAACAAAGTTCTTTCCTTTCTGACATGCACGCTGGCCCAATCCGGCCACAGCTGAACCTGCATTGACGTAAGAATCCGAGTGAAAATATGAAAAGAACATTGGCTCCTTCCCACTCGCATAGTAGGGGTGCTGTTTGCGTGCACGGATGGTTACACGCTGGCCTCGGCCCGCCAAGAGCTTGCGGAGCGGGGCTTGTTGTTTATCTGAGGAATGTTGTTACCCAGTGAACAGAGTAAATGAGGTCTTAGAGAGATTAAATGTCACGGGTCTGAAGGACTAAGGCCAATGGAATCTAGTCAAAACACATGGCTTTGTGCTCGCCGTGCTGTCTGACGCCGACGCTCAAATACACACGGCTCTTCTCCGCACAGCACACAGGTACTCTTTGCTATCAAACGGCTTTTAGCACATTTACCCACCCGGGGCGTACTACTGCTGCCATATATGTAGGTGGCTCTAAAAATAAATGCATTGAGGCCAATGAATTGTAATTTCACTATAATATAAACAAGCACGCTGCGATTGGCTGGCAACCAGTTCAGGGTGTACCCCGCCTACTGCCCGAAGCCAGCTGGGATAGGCTCCAGCACCCCACGCGACCCTTGTGAGGAGCAAGCAGTTAAGAAAATGGATAAACAAGCACGTTTTCAATCAAATAGAATATTCTCGTTATGAAGGTGGTAATGGTCCACATTCCACAAGCAAATCAACTAAAAATCCTGTCCTCTCACTATCCATCTTGTACAACCCAAAAATTTTCTCGATAAAACGTTATATGCGCCCCCACTAGTCTAAACTCATTTGTGCAGTATGAATTATGCAGCAAAATCCACCCATTTGTATCCATCTCAGAGCGGCTATTTTGCCACTTGAAAATTACATCACGGTTACTCAGGTAACGGCCAATCACGGCTCACCTTTTTTCTGCGTTTGGTCATGTGATGTTTGCAAGCTGAGCTGCGATTAATCGTTACCTGAGCAACCGTGATGTCATTTTCAGCTGACAAGTAGCAAAATGGCCGCCTCCTGAGATGGCGATATTTTCAAAAGGTCACAATATTGTAAAAAAACAAAAAAACAAACCAATATTGTGTTCCTCCACATATTGACTTGCTTCACAGGCATATTGCGTTCCTCTTCACCTGACAATTAGATTTTAAACATAGAAGGGCCAAAACATGCCTAATGAAAATTAAATTGCACTAAAAAAAACAACAACTAGCCACCAGAGGGTGTTAGAACTGCACAAATGGAAACAGATGTGTTGCATTTAAATATTGTGAACAACATGACGACGATATTGTGGCAGTTTTAATATCACGATATCGCGCTTATCGTTACATCCCTATTTGGCAGAGGCATCTTTTGTTGAATTAGTTATTCTTTAATAAAAAAAAAAAAAAAAAAAAAAAAAGACACGTTTTCTCCTGTAAACATCATTAAGCATATCATTTATACATGTATTTAAGGTAAGTCGTAAACTAAAGTCCTCTTGTTTATGTTTAACAATTTTAAAACATCATGAATCATGCTGTTTCTACTAAGTACTGTCAAATGTTTTCCAATTTCGATACTGTATTCTACACACTGATAACAGCTCTCCTTGTGCCATATTGTATACAGTGCATAGGTAGATTGATAGATTCAGTTGATGTTGAAATAACAATGAACGTGAAATGATCCTCTTGAAATCCTTCTCAGTTCACGGTGAGGTTAGCACGTGTGTTATTTATTGGTTTTGACCCCTCAGTAAACTAATCACATTGTAGAATTTGACCTCTCACCCCGCCATAATATAGCTTGGGTAAAAGCCCCCTTTCATGGCAGGGGCTGTTCTGCAGTTTTTGTCAGTCAAGGTCATTGAATGTCTTCCAGACTTATTGTTGTCATAATTATAACCTCTCACATATAGCAGTTATCTGAATTAGGCTAAAGAGAAAGAAGGAGAGTCTTTTCTGAAGATGATTTAATACTTTAAGTCACTATTGTGTGACGGCTGAGGCCTTCTATTATTCTTTGTTCTAAACTTTCAACTATGATTTTTTAAATTTTGCTATTTTATTCTTTGATCTTTTTTGAGGTACTACAACTTCTGCATTTTCCAGCGAAGTGAAAGAGTAAAATGTTGGTGTGAAAGTTTATAGCACAAACGGATAAGCATGACTATCTCAACACAGAAGCTTGTTTTGGACCTGTGGTTTCCTTTGGTTGTGCACTTTATGTCAGTGCTGACAAGTGCATTGTGCAGCCGCTTCCATGATAAAGTCATGGAGATGTATGGCAGGTTCTTTTCGAAAGGAAAGGTGGTAGTTCCTCTTTGGAAGTACCTGTTCTATCTCTGTCACTCTCCTCTTGTATATTGTGTGGCCACCACTTGTTGTTTATTTCCTCACAAGTGCACTTTAAACGTCCTGATCAACACACACACAAACAGTGTCATGGTCATCTTTTCGTGTGTGTAGCCTATACTCATTATCAGTCCTTTTGCTCCATAAAAACACAAAAACTTGAATCACCAAAGTCCACCACCACGACAATCTAAACATGACTGGTTCATTTTCTTCAGCAACGTCCAGTGACGACTCAAAAATAGATGGCGCTAAGGCGCCGCCCTACTGGCCAGTTGAGTCACATTGACAGGAACAAAAATTAATGAAAACTAAATATATTAAAGAAAAAAAGTGCATACAAATATATGTATGTCCATTTTTAGATAAGCAAGTTCTTGATAAGTTAAAAAAATATATAAATAAATTATTTTCGGTCTGGGCCCAGTGGCTCTTGCGGTCATCTGGAACTTGCCACATCCAATACGGCCATCACTCACATCTGCTTGGCGTCTAGCACGTCAACGCGGCGGCCATATTGGATGTGGTTCTAGCAGACTCGTACAGTTTATCTAGTTTTGTCTTCATATCGAATTCAGTCAGTGAAGTCATTTCAACATAGGGATGGGCGAGTACAGATACCCGGCCTTATTTATTAATTTACCAGTATCAGTAACCCATTTTATGCTCAGGAACTAGAAATGACCAATTAGAAGAATAGAAAATTGCATTGGTTTAATGTAATTTTAAAGAAAACGGCTAGATTGGAATATACAGATCTTTCTTTTAAAATATTTGTCTGTTTTCTTTTAAATCTCATCATCCTATAAATGCCACCTGTTCTTTCTCACCCGCTGATGCTCTGATAGGAGCTCCCCGAGGCCACGTACTAGAGCCAGGGGATCCGTTTTGATCACAAATAGTGACACGGCCCAGCCAGCTCGAACCTCACCGTCCTTCCTCGCTGGGAGGATGTGTCAAGTGACAGCTTTTTTCCACGCATTGTCAGAGCGACACATTGGAGGCAGCGTGAATACACACCATCAAGGTCAAGTCAATGTCGCGGGTGGAGGCAAGGGAAGGTAAACACGATATGTGTGTGTGCGCGCTGCGTTACATCAAACCCGTCCCCTCACACTGGGAATACAAGGACACGCTTGTTTGGTTGCTTCCTTTCGCACGCATGCACACCCTTGTGACCATAGAGGTGATTTTGCTTCCTGCTCTCAAGATCAATGACATGGGGCTATCACCATAGCCCCTTTTTGTGCAAAATTACCGTAATATAAATTCGTTTTTTGTAATAGTTGCTTTTTCAGTTTGACTTCATCTGGATGCCAGGGCTCCCTGGCTGCGGTCAAAATATTATACATTATTCAGGATGGGCAAGTACCGATACCATTTTATTTATTTATTGAAATTAATTTTATTGTGTTCTATACAAAATATGGATTTTATGAACAAATGGGAAAAAAGATTGCAGAAAATTACATTCATCACATGCAATTTTAAGGGAAAAAAATGCTAAATTTTTTTAAGTTTATTTTTCAAAAGTACTAGTAGTATCAGTCTTGGGGACTACTCCAAGTATTCATACTGGTATTGGTTGATATGATTATCAACATTGGTCAAGTCCAGCAGTGCCTCAGGATACAAGTTGAATTCATTCTGTGACCCCACTCGTAACTCAAAACACTCGGATCGCAAATCATCTTTTCCAAGTGAAATAAATGCAAATCATTATAGATATTGCAATATATAACAATAATAATATAATCCATCCATCCATCCATTTTCTTGACCGCTGATTCCTCACAAGGGTCACGGGGGGGGGGCTGGCGCCCATCTCAGCTGGCTCTGGGCAGTAGGCGGGGGACACCCTGGACTGGTTGCCAGCCAATCGCAGAATAATATAATATAATGCAATATTATAGATATTATACTATTAGTATTGTTTTATTGTCTGTACATGTTGCCCCACCAGTTGTGTTCATATCACCAAACCCGCAACACTGATGCTATGTTCGCACAACTATTGTGTTTTTGTTTTGCATTGGTTGTTAACATTAAGCTAAGCAGACTGTGACCTAAGAAAAAGGTATGAGGTAATTTTAAATACGTGTAATTCTTTGTTTTATTTTTAATTTGACAGTAAACTTGACAATTTGAAGCCCTTTTTTTTTTTAAAGAATTCTTCGCTATTCGCTGCTTAAGTGAGTTGAGTTTGCTGCCACCATCGAGCGCCCACAGCTCCGATTTTGCTTCACAACAAACAATGGTTTGTATTTTGAATGATTCGCAAGAGGTTCTGGGTTGGAATCTGGGCTCAGGATTACCTGTTTGGAGTCTTTCTAGCACCCCTAATAAGGACGAGTGCTACAAAAAATAAAGTAGATGGTCTAAAAGTTATGTAAATCAGAAAAGATACATTACAACTATGTGAATGTTTTAAAGGCCACCTCTGCGAGCATACAAGTAAAAACTAATAAAATTTCCCATGATTCCTGTGACACATTGACATTGCGACCTTGTACGTGTCCTCGCTGAAATGTTACGTGCTCCCCTGATTTAAATATGTCTCAAAAGAAACATTATTAAGCAACTTTATGAGGGTCAATCATATTTCACCGTACCAAAACTTTATGCTGCTAGAAAGGTTTCCAAAAGGGCACATCGCTCACGTCAGAAGTGACCTTCACTTGCAAAAATGTTATTGCTGATGTTTTTTTTTTGTTAGTTTTTTTTTTAAACTTACTGACATTTTATTTAATTAACAGAAGAGACACCTGCAACCTAATCTACTACAAGAATTCTGCATTTATAAAGCTAATAATGTAAATTTTTTTTGATTGACACTTTTGAAAGAAGGCGAAAATTACCTCCCAATTACATACAGTATGACACTCACCTAAATCTAAAAAATATTTAACGTAGAATATTGATCTGAATTTCAAAGTAGGCGCTTGTCAGCTGTTTGACAAACGGCCTCCATTGCATGTTTGTGTTTACATGTACGTGTGCGCGACCTGTTCTTTTCCGTAGCCCAAGTGTGGGAAATCCGAGTGGGCATCAAGTCCTCTTTTCCAGCCTCGCTAGTTCAACTTCCTGCTTCTGCCGACTTTACGACAACGTTGCTCCGTCACCCCCTATCTTCATTGTGTCCTGAAACTTCCCACAAGGAACATAATAAATAGAGTGTTTGTTGACGTTCTCACAGGCAGAGGGAAGCTGTGGATGGAAGAAGAGTGGAAAAGTTCACTGAGGGGTTTGGAAGGCCACAGTCATACTGTAGTGTGTTCCAGGGTCAAACAGGTATCATTGCAAAACCTTCTTAACTGTACTTACAATGTTTTGAGTATCACTTTAATATAAGAAGAGCTCACCTTATAATACAGCTGAAACAGGAGCGAGGATGACACTTTAGAGAAAAATATTTTTTCCCTTTGAGGCCCTGCAGTCAATAAAGGAAACGGCATTGTCAAATACAAAGGCTGGAGTGAGTCTGGTAAGCAAACGAGCAGCCTCAGTATTGATCCACGTTACTCGCAATATGATGGACTGCAAGTGTTCATGGTTTGCAAATACATCTATTCAGTTTTGATGGGGGGAAAAAAAAAAAACATACCTGTGCTCCTTATTAAATGCCGTAAGATGCCACAAGATGGTGCCAGAGTACGGAAACGTAGAGCTGCCAATGTGGAGTAAACATTTTTTGGCTGGTGAGTATGTTCGAACATAGTCGCAAATATGTTCAAACGTAGGCTACATGCTACAATGTTAGCATACCTTCCCATAATGCCACGGGGTATTATTTGCGCATGCGTGAGTGAAAACAAAACCCTATTTTTTAGGCATTTGGGCCACATTACCAATTCATTAGAAAATTAAGTAGACACAAAACAAGTGTTTATTCGAAACTTTTACGATTTATTATGGTTGCCGTGCATCATTTAGGTTCGTCATTTCTTTCATTAGCGCATGACATGTGCAAATAATACCCCGTGGCATTATGGGAAGGTATGCTAACTTTGTAGCATGTAGCCTACAAATAAGTTCGAACATATTTGCGAGTATGTTCGAACATAATCGCCAGCCAAAAATGTTTACCCCACATTGGCAGCTCTCCACTTCCGTACCAGAGCGCTGTGTGACTAGGAAAGTAGTACAGTAATTGGTCAAAAGAAGTATGCTTAAGCGATTATGTCAGGGAGGAGGTTCATATTTTTAAATCCATTCAACTGTAAGCCATTTATATTCCCGATCATGCAGCAATTATATTTGATAAGGCCATCTTATTTTATTTCTTTTTCTTTCGTTGTGTTTCATTAAACTTTTATAGAACACATTGCTACTTTTGTTAAAATACGTAACAAAAGAATTGTGAACAAAAGAATTCTGGCTTTTTTTTCTTTAGTAATGGCATTTGATTAATTAAATTGCATTACAAACTCGGGGTACCACTGTATAGCTACAATATTTACAGAAAATGGTGGAATTTTCTCAGACATTACATCGTGATTGTAGGTTCCTTGCGACCTTGTCAAACTTTTTTTTTTTTTTTTTTTTCTAAGCCGAAATGTAACT